>NC_143471.1:3020000-3187821 GCF_987193195.1 Phasianus colchicus
GGGGGGGGACATGGGGGGAAATGGGGATATGGGGGGACAGGGATGGGGGCCATGGAGGGACATGGAGATGGGGATGGGGGGTTGTGGGGGGACAGGGATGGCGGGATACGGGGGGACATGGGGGGCTATAGGGGGACAGGAATGGGAGGATATGGGGGGTTGTAAGGGGACAGACATGGGAGTCATGGGGGGACATGGATGGGGGGATATGGGGGGAAATGGGGGCTGTAGGGGACAGGGATGGGGGGCTGTAGGGGGACGGGGGGAGCTCATAGGATACGGGAGGAGGGGCTACGGGGGGAAATGGTGGAGGGGGGGGTTACGGGGGGACACGGAGATGCAGGGATGGACACGTAGGGATGGGGGGAGCGGGGATACGGGGCGGCATTGGGGGGGGGGGAGGGGACGTGGAGCTTCGGGCCGCCCATCAGCTGCAGCACAGCAGCACGGCGCTGTTGAGCCCGGTGTCGTCCCGGGTTCGTTGCGGGGCTTCGACTCGGGTTCTCAAGCCGCAAACCCCGACGCTCGGGGGGCACGAATCGCTCCAATTCCCCCACAGCCCGCGGTCTCCCCCCCCGCCTTCCAGCACGGTGCCGTCCGAGCAGACGAAAGAGGCGTCGTTGGCGGCGGTGTCGTCACGCAGCCCTCGGGGCGGCTCCACGCGGAGGCGGAAGGAAACGATGCGGGAAGAACGGGGGCAGCCCTGCGCTGACAGCCACTCTCCCCAGCTGGGGGGTGGTGGGGTCAGGGGGGGAGGCGGGGGGGTGGGCGCCTCGTAGAGACCCATAGGGACCCCATAGGGGCACCATAGGGACACCCACCCCGTAGAGACCCCATAGGGACACCCATCCCATAGGGAGACCTCATAGGGACCCCATAAGGACACCCACCCCATAGAGACCCCATAGGGACACACATCCCATAGAGAGACCCCATAGGGGCACCATAGGGACATCCATCCCAGAGAGACACCAAAGGGACCCCATAGGGTCACCCCACCCCCCCCATTGCCCCCCATAGGGCCACCACAGCCCCCACTGCCCCCCATAGGGCCACCTCACAGCCTCACAGACCCCCCCCCACTCACAGCCCCTCGCTGGAGGTCACCACCCCCCTCTCATTGCACAGCAGTCGGATCCCATTCAGCGCGGTGTCATCACGGAACACCCCCTGGGGGGGCTCCACCTGGGGGGGGGGGAACGGACACACAGGTGGGTGCCATTCCCCCCCCCCACCAACCCCTACAAATGTATCCCCCCATTGGGACCCCCCTGTCCCCTCCTCCCACCCCCCGATGGATCCCCCCATAGCTTCCCCCCTCCCTTCCCCCCCCAGCTGTGTTCCCCCATAGGGACCCCCCCCCCAATCTGTCCCCCCATAGGGACCCCCCCTATAGGGACCCCCCAAAATGTGCCCCCCCATAGTGACCCCCCCCAATCTGTCCCTTCATAGGAACTCCCCCCCATAGGAACCCCCCCCAGTCTGTCCCCCCATAGGGATCCCCCCCCCATAGCGACTCCCCCCAATCTGTTTCTCCATAGGCCCCCCCCCCCTATAGGGACCCTTCCACCCCACTCCCCCACCCCCAATATCACCCCATAGGACACCCCCCAACCCCCCCTCCACCCCCCCCCACTTCCAACTGTGTCACCCTATAGAGCCCCCCCAGCCTCCCCCACCCCCAGTATCACCCCATAGGGACGCCCCCCAAATATATCATCCCATAGGGACCCCCACCCCATTCCCCCACCCCAATATCACTCCATAGGGATCCCCCTACACCCTTCCACTTCTAACTGTGTCATCCCATAGGGACCCCCCCCAAATATATCACCCCATAGGCTCCCCCCCCCAAATATATCCCCCCATACCCCCCCCCCGCCCCACCTTCAATTGGAACCCAGTAGCGAAGGATCCTTTGGGGCAAAACTCCGCCTCTCCCCACTCCCCCCACGGCCCCCCATTGTCCACCGTGACCTCCCTGGCTCTGCCCCCCCCCACCACCGCCACCAGCACGGCCAGAGCCGCCCACGGCTGCAATGCTGGGCCCATGGCTGCAATGCTGCTCTGCCGCCCCCCCCCTGCACCCCTCGGTGCCTTTATAGGGAGGGGGGCAACGACCCCACGGACGGCCTCGCACGGCCTTGGGGGGGGGGGCACCCGCCCCCCAGCCCCGCGCATCCATTGGCTCAGATGGAGTCATGGACCTATGGGGCGCCCGTGGCCCCGCCCACTGCGGGAAGCCACGCCCCCTTCCTTCGTAGGCCACGCCCAATCCATCTAAATCATCACGTGACCCCGCCCGTTCCCGTAAGCCACGCCCCTTCGTCATAAGCCACGCCCATCAATCAAAGACCCACACTATAGCCCCGCCCACTGTGGTAAGCCACGCCTCCTCTTTCGCAGGCCACGCCCAAACAGCCATAATTCACCACACAGCCCCGCCTATCGCCGTAAGCCACGCCCTTTCCTGCACAGGCCACGCCCACTAACCACAAACCCATCCAATGGCCCCGCCCATCGCTGTAAGCCACGCCCCTCCGTCGTAGGCCACGCCCAGCAGCCCTAAAGTCAGCGAATGGCCCCGCCCACCGCCGTGAGCCACGCCCCTTCCTTCACAGGCCACGCCCCCATAAACTCACGCTGTGTCCTGCTTTAGGCCACGCCCCCTCCATGTAGACCACGCCCCCGTGTATAAATCATCTCCTTTATTGGTCAATCCTCTTCATTAAGCCCCGCCCTGACCCGCAAAGTCCCCGCCCGCAGAGCCCCGCCCCTTCACTTAAACCCCGCCCTCTGGACCCCTCCCCCAATAGGTTTGCACTCCCAACCTTAAGCCCCGCCCCTAAGACATATGCCCTCCCACTCCCTTAAGCCCCGCCCTTTCCGGTCACGCCCTCCAGCCAACCCCGCCCCCAATCCGTAGAACTCGCCCGAACTCTCCAAGCCCCGCCCCTCTTTGTAAAGCCCCGCCCTCTTCTACAGGCCCCGCCCCCCGTCCCATAGACCACGCCCCCCGCCCCTGCCCCCGTGGAGCAGCGCAGCCCGTCGTTCTGCTGTCGCCGCTCTGTGCTTCCCTTCTCTATGGTCGTAGGTCCTCCAGGCGCCGTCGCTCACGCGTTCGGGTTCCCGGAAGTGTCGACTCTCTGTTTTAACCGCTCTGCGCTGCGAGTCGGCCAATCTCTATGGTGTGCGGTCCTCCGGGTACTAACGCGCATGCGTTCTGTGCAAGCGTGTCGTTACCCCACAGCGCCCCCTATGGGGCTGTAGGACAATGCAGCGTTCTGGGGCAGTTCTGGGACAGATGTGGGGCTGGGGGTAGTTATGGGGCTGGGGTGGGGAGTTATGCGGTGGATGTGGGGCTGGGGGGCAGCTATGGGGCTGGGGGGGCAGTTCTGGGGCCTATGTGGGGCTGGGGGTAGTTATAGGGGCAGTTATGGGGCTGGGGGGGCAATTGTAGGGCCCAGCACTCAGCCATAGGGCAGCTATAGGGCTGGGGGGGCAGTTATGGGATCAGCTGTGGGGCTGGGGGGGCAGATATTGGGACAGATGTGGGGCTGGGGGGGCAGTTATGGGGCAGGGGGGGCAGTTATGGGGCAGGGGGGGCAATTCTAGGGGCTAGCACTCAGCTATAGGGCAGCTATAGGGCTGGGGGGGGCAACTATAGGGCTGGGGGAGGCAGTTATAGGGGCAGTTATGGGGCTGGGGGGCAGATATAGGAGCAGTTATGGGGCTGGGGGGGCAGATAAAGGGCAGATGTGGGGCTGGGGGGCAGTTATGGGGTTGGGGGGTCAGATAGGAGGCAATTATGGGGCTGGGGGGGCAGTTATAGGGCTGGGGGGGGGGAATTGTAGGGCCCAGCACTCAGCTATAGGGCAGCGATGGGGCTGAGGTGCCCCCCCCCTCAGCCCCCCCCCCGATTCCCACCCCCACCCCTCCCCCCCCTTACACGGGGGGGGGGCCGTTCACTCTCAGCTGTTCCCCCCCCTCCCCCCCCCACATCCGGAGCAGGTGGCCTCGCCCCTCCCCCCCCCCAAACCCTTTACCCCCCCCCCCCCAGACCCCCCCCACGCCCCCCCCCCCGTGTCCCCTCGGACAATGGCGGCCCACGGACCCGCTCTCCTCCTCCTCCTCCTCCTCTGCTCCCTCAGCAGCGCAGCCGGTACGACCCCCCCCACGCGTGACCCCCCCCCCACGGGAGACCCCGACCCCCACCGCCCCCCCCTCCTCGACCCCCCCCCAATATACCCCCCATATCTTCCCCCTATGGGGAACGGTTGGACTCTTTGTGCCCCCCCCCCCAACGACCCCCATTTCCCCCCCCACCAGAGACACTTTGTGCCCCCCCACGCGTGTCCCCCCTCCCACGCGAGACCCCGACCCCCCCTGCCCCCCCCCTTTTGACAACGACCCCTGTTCCCCCCCCCACGCGAGACCCCAACCCCCATTCTCACCCCCCCCGTGTGCCCCCCCCCCCCATATCACCCAATGCCTCCCTCTATGGCTGACCCCTGTGCGCCCCCCCCCCCCACCCGTGTTTCCCCCCCCCCCCCAGACGCCCCCCCCCCCGCCGAGCGGCTCCTGCAGGCTCTGATGCTGCGGTACCACGCGGGGGTCCGCCCCGCCCCCACCCCACGGGACCGCGTGGAAGTGAGAGTGGGGCTGAGCCTCGCGCAGCTCGTCAGCCTGGTGCGGGGGGGGGCGGGGGGGTGGTTAGAGGGGAATTGGGGGGGGTCCTGCGGGGGGATGGAGGGGGAAATGGGGGGAAATGGGGGTCTGGGGGGGGAAGTGGGGGGGTATTGTGGGGAAATGGGGGGCTGGGGGGGGGAATTGGGGCTTGGGGGGGGGGAAATGGGGGGTTGAGGGGGGGTCGGGAGTGATTAGAGGGGAATTGGGGGGGGGTCCTGAGGGGGGATTGAGGGGGAAATGGGGGGAAATGGGGGTCTGGGGGGGATTTGGGGGGGTATTGTGGGGAATTAGAGGGGTTGGGGGGGGGGAAATGGGGGTCCTGGGGGGGGAATTGGGGGGGAATTGGGGTCTGGGGGGGGAGATGGGGGCTTGGGGGGGGGTCGGGAGTGATTAGGGGGGAGTTGGGGGGGGGTCCTGAGGGGGGATGGAGGGGAAAATGGGGGGAAATGGGGGTCCTGGGGGGGGGAAATGGGGGGGTATTGTGGGGAATTGGGGGGCTGGGGGAGGGAATTGGGGGGAATTGGGGGTTGGGGGGGGTCCGGGGGGGTCTGGGGGGGTCGGGAGTGATTAAAGGGGAATTGGGGGGGGGTCCTGAGGGGGGATGGAGTGGGAAATGGGGCATTGGGGGGGGAAATGGGGGTCCTGGGGGGGTCCTGGGGGGGATTTGGGGGGACTGGGGTGTTGGGGGGGTGGAATGGGGGTCCTGGGGGGGAACTGGGGGGGAATTGGGGGTTGGGGGGGGAAATGGGGGGGTCGGGAGTGATTAGAGGGGAATTGAGGGGGGGTCCTGAGGGGGGATGGAGGGGGAAATGGGAGGAAAGGGGGATTGGGGGGGAAATGGGGGGCAGTTGGGGGGGAATGGGGGTCCTGGGGGGGGCTGGGGGGGTTTGGGTGGGGGAAATGGGGGTCCTGGGGGGGGCTGGGGGGGTTTGGGTGGGGGAAATGGGGGTCCTGGGGGGGGCTGGGGGGGTTTGGAGGGGGACTGGGGGGGGGGGGTCCTGGGGGTTGAGGTATTGAGTTGGGGGGGGGGGGCTGAGAGAGAATGGAGGGGAATTGGGGGGGGGGGGTCCTGGTGGGAAATGGGGGTTAAATGGGGGGGAATTGGGGGGGTCCTGCGGGGGGGGGGCCTGGGGGTAAACTGGGGGGGGGTCTCAATGTCTGTTGTCCCCCCCCCAGGATGAGAAGAACGAGGAGCTGACCACCAAAGTGTACCTCGATCTGGTGGGGGGGGGCGTCTTTATTGGGGGGGGGGCTAAAGGATGGGGGGTCTATGGGGGGCTGTTCTTATAGGGGGGGTCTTTATGGGGGGGGGGTCTCTATGGGGGGGTTTCTATGGGGGGGGGTCTCTATGGGGCTGTTTGGGGGGGGTCTCTATGGGGGGGGTTGGAGGGGGTCTCTATGGGTCACTATGGGGGGGGTCTCTATGGGGGGGTCTCTATGGGGGGGGGGTCTCTATGGGGCTGTATGGGGGGGCCTCTGTGGGGGGGTCTCTATGGGGGGGGGTCTCTATGGGGCTGTATGGGGGGGGTCTCTATGAGGGGGTCTCTATGGGGGGGTCTCTATGGGGCTGTATGGGGGGGGTCTCTATGGGGGGTCTCTATGGGGGGGTCTCTATGGGGGGGTCTCTATGGGGCTGTATGGGGGGGGGGGGGTCTTTATGGGGGAGATCCCGAAGGATTGGGGGGGGTCTATGGGGGGGCTCTATGTGGGGGGGGGTCCCATTGTTCTCCCCCCTCCCCGCAGAGCTGGTGGGACCCCCGGCTGCAGTGGGACCCCCGCGATTACGGGGGGCTGGGGGGGCTTCGCGTGGCTGCGTCGCGGCTGTGGCTGCCCGACATCGGGCTGGACAATAAGTACGGGGGGGGTCGTGGGGGGGGTCTGGGGGGGGCCTGGGGGGGGTCTTAGAGGTGTTTGAGTCCTGGGGGGGGGGTTCCTGGGGGTCCCTGGGGGGGGGTTAGGGGCTGGGGGGGGCACTGAGGGCTGTCCTGGGGGGGTCTTGAGGGGGTTCCGGGGGGGGGGGTCTTGAGGTGGGAGGGGTTTTGGGGGGGGGGTCTTGGGGGGGTCAGTGGGTGTGGGTAAAGGGTTGGGGGGGTCCTGGGGGGGTCCTGGGGGTCTTTGGGGGTGGGTTAGGGGTTGGGGGGGTCCTTGAGGGGGTCCTTGAGATTGGGAGGGGTTTTGGGGGGGGGTTCTGGGGGGTCTTAGAGGTGTTTGAGTCCTGGGGGGGGGGTTCCTGGGGGTCCCTGGGGGGGGGTTAGGGGCTGGGGGGGGCACTGAGGGCTGTCCTGGGGGGGTCTTGAGGGGGTTCCGGGGGGGGGGGTCTTGAGGTGGGAGGGGTTTTGGGGGGGGGGTCTTGGGGGGGTCAGTGGGTGTGGGTAAAGGGTTGGGGGGGTCCTGGGGGGGTCCTGGGGGTCTTTGGGGGTGGGTTAGGGGTTGGGGGGGTCCTTGAGGGGGTCCTTGAGATTGGGAGGGGTTTTGGGGGGGGGTTCTGGGGGGTCTTAGAGGTGTTTGAGTCCTGGGGGGGGGGTTCCTGGGGGTCCCTGGGGGGGGGTTAGGGGCTGGGGGGGGCACCGAGGGCTGTCCTGGGGGGGTCTTGAGGAGGTTCCGGGGGGGGCGTCTTTAGGTGGGAGGGGTTTTGGGGGGGGGGTCACTGGGTGTGGGTAAAGGGTTGGGGGGGTCCTGGGGGGGTCCTGGGGGTCTTTGGGGGTGGGTTAGGGGTTGGGGGGGTCCATAAGGGGGTCCTGGGGGGGTCTTGAGGTGGGAGGGGTCCTGGGGGGGTAGGGGGGGGGTCAGTTGGTGGGGGGGGTCCTGAAGGGGGTCTGGGGGGGGCTGGGGTGCTGGGGGGGGGTTGGGGGTCTATGTGTTGGGGGGGGGTCCTGAAGGGGATCTCGGCGGGGGGTTGGGGTCTGGGGGGGGGTCTTGAAGGGGATCTGGGGGGGGGGTTGGGGATCTGGGCGGGGGGGGGGGTTGGTGTGAGCGGGGTGGGATTTGGGGTGGGTTATGGGGTGGGAGGGGGGATTTTATCGGAGGATTTGGGGGGGGGGGGGTTAATTGGGGAGGGGTCTCCCTCTTCATGCCCCCCCCCCTTTGCCCCCCCCCTGCAGTAACGACGGTGAATTCGGGGTGGCTTTGGAGGGGTGGGCGGCGCTCAGCCCCAACGGCACCGTGAGCTGGAAGCCCCCCGCCCTGTATCGCAGCCGCTGCCCCATACGGGTCAGGGGGGGGGGTCTCGGGGGGGGGGGGGCGTTGGGGGTCTTTGGGGGTGGGTCAGGGGTTGGGGGGGGGGTCTTTGAGGGGGTTCTGGGGGGGTCTTGAAGTGGGAGGGGTTTTGGGGGGGTCCTGGGGGGTCACTGGGTGTGGATAAAGGACTGGGGGTCCTGGGGGGGTCTGCGGGGATGCTGGGGTTGGGGGGGGTCTCGGGGGGGGATTGGGGGTCTTTGGGTGTGGGTCAGGGGTTGGGGGGGGGGTCTTTGAGGGGGTTCTGGGGGGGTCTTGAAGTGGGAGGGGTCTTGGGGGGGGCTCCTGGGGGGTCCTTGGGGTTGGGTTGGGGGTTGGGGGGGGTCTTGAGGTGGGAGGGGTTTTGGGGGGGGGTCCTGGGGGGTCACTGGGTGTGGATAAAGGACTGGGGGTCCTGGGGGGGTCTGCGGGGATCTGAGGGGTTGGGGGGGGTCTCGGGGGGGTGTTGGGGGTCTTTGGGGGTGGGTCAGGAGTTGGGGGGGGGGGGTCTTTGAGGGGGTTCTGGGGGGGTCTTGAAGTGGGAGGGGTCTTGGGGGGGGCTCCTGGGGGGTCCTTGGGGTTGGGTTGGGGGTTGGGGGGGGTCTTGAAGTGGGAGGGGTTTTGGGGGGGGGGTCCTGGGGGGTTACTTTATGTGGATAAAGGGCTGGGGGTCCTGGGGGGGTCTGCGGGGAGTCTGAGACGATTTGGGGGGATCTGAGGGGTTTGGGGGGGGGGGCTGGGGGGGGTATGGGGATGCTGGGGGTCCTGGGGGGTTTGGGGGGTCTGGGGGATGTTTGGGGGGGGTCTGATGTGATTTGGGCGGGGGCTCCTGGGGGGTTTTGGGGCTCCTGGGGGGTCTGGAGGGGCTGGCGGGGTTTGGGGGGGCAGTGGGGGGGGGTCCCAGGGGGGTTTGAGGCGCCCCCGTCCATTCAGCCCCCAATTAACTAATTAGCGCTAATTACACAGGTCTCGCACTTCCCGTTCGATTGGCAGAACCGCCCCCGTCCATTCAGCCCCCAGTTAACTAATTAGCGCTAATTACACAGGTCTCGCACTTCCCGTTCGATTGGCAGAACCGCCCCCGTCCGTTCAGCCCCCAATTAACTAATTAGCGCTAATCACACAGGTCTCGCACTTCCCGTTCGATTGGCAGAACCGCCCCCGTCCATTCAGCCCCCAGTTAACTAATTAGCGCTAATTACACAGGTCTCGCACTTCCCGTTCGATTGGCAGAACCGCCCCCGTCCGTTCAGCCCCCAATTAACTAATTAGCGCTAATTACACAGGTCTCGCACTTCCCGTTCGATTGGCAGAACCGCCCCCGTCCGTTCAGCCCCCAATTAACTAATTAGCGCTAATCACACAGGTCTCGCACTTCCCGTTCGATTGGCAGAACCGCCCCCGTCCATCCAGCCCCCAATTAACTAATTAGCGCTAATCACACAGGTCTCGCACTTCCCGTTCGATTGGCAGAACCGCCCCCGTCCATTCAGCCCCCAATTAACTAATTAGCGCTAATTACACAGGTCTCGCACTTCCCGTTCGATTGGCAGAACCGCCCCCGTCCATTCAGCCCCCAATTAACTAATTAGCGCTAATTACACAGGTCTCGCACTTCCCGTTCGATTGGCAGAACTGCTCGCTGCGTTTCCTCTCCTTGGCTCCCGGCTCTGCGGAGCTGCGGCTGCGGCTGCGGGGGGGGGGCGGGGGGGGCGGGGGGCGCCTGGAGCTGCAGCGCGACTTCCGGGGTGAGCCGTTGCACCAGGGGGGGTTGCACGAGGGAGGGGTTTGCACGAGGGAGGGGTTTGCACGAGGATGGGTTGAGAGGGAGGCGTTGCACGAGAAGGGGGTTTGGATGGAGGGTTTTGCACGAGGGGGGTCTTGCACGAGGGGGGTTTGGACGGGCGATTGCACGAGGATAGGTTGGACAAAGGGCTTTGCACGTGGGGGGTCTTGCACGAGGAAATTTGCACGACAGGGGTTTGCAGTGGGCTTTGCACGAGGATGTGTTGCACAAAGGGTTGGGTGAAGGGTTCTGCACGTGGGGGTTTTGCACGAGGATATTTGCACAAGGATGTGTTTGCACGAGAGGGTTCGCACGGGGGGTTTTGCACGGGGGGATTTGCATGAGAATGGGTTGCACGGGGGCGTTACACGAGGGGGTTTTGCTCGAGAGGGGTTTTGGACGAAGGGATTGCGTGAGGGGGTTTTGCACGAGGAAATTTGCACAAGGAGCAGTTAGAACAAGGGAATTTCTACTGGGCCACTTGCACAATGAGTTTTGCACGCAGCCGTTTGCATGAGGGCACCAGGACTTTTGCACAAGGAGTTTCGCACGAAAACATTTGCACATCTGCCCTCCAATAATTGCACGAGGAGATTTGAACAGGGGCAATCTGCACTAGGACTTTTGCACGATGATGTTCGCACGGGGATGTGCAGCACACCCTTTGCACAAGGATAACCCATAGCACGAGTCCTTGCACTAAAAGTGCACTGCGTGAGGGCATCCCTTTGCACGAGGCCTGGCACAAAAACAGCGTTGCACGCGGCCTTGCACACGATGGTGCCTCACAAGCACGCCTCCGTCCGCCCCGCAGAGAACGGGCAGTGGGAAATCGTGCACGGCGCGGCGCTGCAGCACGAGGGTTTGCACGAGGACGTCACCTTCATCCTCATCATCCGCCGCAAGCCGCTCTTCTACATCATCAACGTCCTCGTGCCCTCCGTGCTGCTCACCATGCTGGCCGTCAGCACCTTCTACCTCCCCCCTGACGCTGGTGAGTGCACGAGGGCTTTGCACGAGGGGCTGGTGCACGAGGGGGGTGATTCACAAGAGGGGCTTTGCACGAGGAGTGTAAGAGCTGAGGTTGGTACGAATGGCTGTCACAAGTGTGCTCACAAGCACCTGGCTGCTTTGCACGAGGCCTTGCACAACGCATCACAGGGCACCGCCCAACTCCTTGCACGCGTCCAACCCCTTGCACAATGATCGACTCTTGCACTAGTGTGCTCACGACTGCCCGGCCGCTTTGCACGAGGCCTGGCATAACGCATCACAAGTCATCGCACAGACGCAGCATTTCACACAAGTGCTGCCCACCCCCTTGCATGCAACCAACCCCTTGCACAAGGACCGAACCTTGCACGAGGACACTCACAAGTGCCTGGCCGCTTCGCACGATGCCTTGCACAACACCTCACAGACCACCGCACAGACACAGCATTTCGCACAAGCGCCGCCCGCCCGCCCCCTCCCACAATCCCAACCCCTCGCACGAGGGCGCTCACACTCTCCTTGCACGCCCGCAGGCGAGAAGATGACGCTGTCACTCTTTGCACTACTGACGCTGACGGTTTTCCTGCTGCTGCTGGCCGACAAAGTGCCCGCCACCTCGCTGGCCGTGCCGCTCATCGGCCGTTACCTCACGGGGGCCCTGGTGCTGCTCACACTCAGCGTCACGCTCAGCGTCGGGGTGCTCAACGTGCACCATCGTGTGCCCGCCACGCACCGCATGCCGCAGGGGCTGCGCACGGTGAGCTGGGGGGGGGACGGAAGGGGGGTTGCACGTGGGTTGGGGGTGCAGGAGGGTTGGGGGGGGTCGTGGTGTTGCACGGGGGTTGGTGGTGCATGAGGGTTGGGGGGTTCAAGTTGTTGCACGAGGGGTGGTGGTGCGCGAGGGATTGGGGGGTTGAGGGTGCACAAGGGGTTGGTGTTTTGCACGAGGGGTTGGGGGTTGAGGGTGCACGAGGTCTGGTGTTGCGCGAGGGTTCACAGTGCACGAGAGTTGGGATGGCATGAGAGGTTGGGGGTTTGTGGTGTTGCACGAGGGCTGGTGATGCACAAGGGCTTGGGGATGCACGAGGGTTGGTCCCGTGGTGTTACACGAGGGTGTTGCACAAGGGGTTGGGAGGTGAGAGGCACATGAGGGGGTTGGAGGTGCACAAAGGGGCGGGGGGTGCATGAGGGTGTTGCACGTGGGGTTGGGGATTTCACAGTGTCGCACGAGGTCTGGTGGTGCACGAGGCACCGGGGGTGTTGCGGTGTCGCACGAGGGTTTGGGGTGGCGTGGCACTGGTGTTGCACGGGGGCTGGTGGCGCACAAGGGCGTGGTGTGATGGTTTGCACGAGGGCGTTGCACGAGGACCGTTCTCAGCGATGCAGTGCTAAAGGGGGGAGGGGGTCCCAGCCCCCATTTGAACGCCCCCCCCCCTCCCCCCCCCCAGCTGTTCCTGCAACGCCTCCCCCCCCTCCTGGGCCTCCGCCGCCCCTCCCCCACCCCCCCCTCCCCCCCCTCCCACCCCCCGTTTTCCCCCCTCCCCCCCCCCACCCGCGGAGGGGACGAATATTTCCTCCGTCGCCCCCCCCCCCCGATTTTGGGACCCCCCCCCAACTCTTCCCCTTCTCCCCCCCCCCTCCCCCCCGAGCTTCGCTCCGCCGCCGCCGCCGTCGCTTTCATCGCACGGAGCCTCCGTGAGCAGCGCGAGCACGACGAGGTGAGCGTGCAAGGAGCGTGCAAGGAGCGTGCAAGCCTCCCCCGTGTGCCCCCCCCCGCGTTTGACCCCATGTGAGTCCGGTGTGACCCCCCCCGTGACTCCTCCCCCTCCCCACGTGATCTCGATGCGACCATTCCCGTGCAAGGAGCGTGCAAGGCCTCGTGTGACCCCCCCATGTGACCCCCCCATGTGAAATCCATGTGACGCCCCCCCGTGCAAGGCCCCGTGTGACCCCACGTGACCCCGTTCTGCCCCAAGTGACCCCCTCGTGTGACCCCACCTGACCCCCCCATGTGATCTCCGTGTGACCCCCCTCGTGCAAGGTGTGTGCAAGGCCTCGTGTGACCCCCCCTTGACCCCTGTGTGATCTCCGTGTGACCCCCCCGTGCAAGGCACGTGCAAGACCTCACGCGACCCCCTGTGTCCCCCCCACGTGACTCCCATGTGATCTCTGTGCAACCCCCCGTGCAAGGCGCGTGCAAGGCTGTGTGGCACCACCACGTGACCCCCAAGTGACCCCCACGTGTCCCCCACATGATCTCTGTGTGCCCCCCCCCGTGCAAGGCACGTGCAAGGCCGTGTGTGACCCCATGTGTGACCCCCATGTGACTCCCGTGTGATCTCCGTGCAACCCCCCGTGCAAGGCACGTGCAAGGCCGTGTGTCACCCCAATGTGATCCCCCACGTGAACCCCCTGCCGTGACCCTCACGTGATCTGTGTGACACCCCCCCGTGCAAACAGTCGTGCACACCTTGGTGCACACAGCTGTGTGAGCTGTGGTGCAAGCAGCGGTGCCCAGCGTGCCGCACACCGTCGTGCAAGCGGCGGTGCTCACACCAGTGCAACCAAACAGCAGTGCAAGCCGTGGTGCAAAAACCACATTGCGAGCAGCTGCGGTGCAAAGCCGTGGTGCAAAGCAGCCCTCGTGCAAACCGTGGTGCACGCAGTAGTGCACACAACGGTGCCAACAGTCGTGCAAAGCGTGGCGTGAGCAGCCGTAGCGCGGGCAGTGTTTGTCGTGCACACCGCCGTGCACACCGCCGTGCAAACCGTCGTGCAAACCGCCGTGCAAACCCCGCAGCTGCGCGAGGAGTGGCGATTCGCGGCCATGGTGGTGGACCGTGCCTTCCTGTGGGCGTTCGCGGCTCTGACGGGCGGCACGGCGCTCGGAACCGCCCTGGATGCGGCGCTGCACCGCCCCCCCCCGCGGCCCTTCCCGTGAAAACCCCCCCCCCCCCTCGAAGACCCCCCCCCCCTCCCCCCCCCTTCATAAAAACGGACCCCCCCTCCCCCCCCCTATGGGATCCCCGCTGGGAACCTCCCCCCCTCCCCCCCCCTCCCCACACCTCCATGGGGCACCCAGCACGGACCCCCACCCCAGCCCCCCCCCCCCCTCATAGCACCCCCCGTGGGACCCCCTATGAGACCCCCCCCCTCCATGGGACCCCCCTATGGAAGCCCATTGGGACCCTCCCTATGGGACCCCCTGTGAGACCCCCCCACCCCCATGGGACCCCCCAATATGGGGCCCCCCCTATAGGATTCCCTATGAGACCCCCCCCATAGGACCCCCCATGGGACCCCCCCAAACGGACCCCCTATGAGACCCCCCCCCATGGGACCCGCCCTATGGAGCCCCCTATGAGCCCCCCCCCACCCCCACCCCATGAGACCCCCCCAGTGGGACACCCCTCCATGGGACCCCCCCCCCATAGGAACCCCTATGGGACCCCCTATGAGACCCCTCCCCATGGGACCCCCCCTACGGAAGCCCAATCGGACCCCCTATGAGACCCCCCCCCCTTTGAGACCCCCCCTATGGGACCCCCCTCATAAGCCCCCCTATGAGCTCCCCCTCCCATCATGGAACCCCCCCCATGGGACCCCCTATGAGACCCCTCCCCATTAGACCCCCCCCGCAGTGGGACCCCCCCCCCCAGGACCCTCCCCTATGAGACCCCCCCCCATCATGGAACCGCCCCCCCCCCCCATGGAACCCCCTATGAGACCTCCCCCCCCAAGAGACCCCCCCCCAGTGGGACACCCCTCCATGGGACCCCCCGCATAGGACCCCCCTATGGGACCCCCTGTATTGGACCCCCAATGAGACCCCCCCCATCATGGAACCCCCCCCACGAGACCCCCCCCATAAGGCCCCAATGGGACCCCCTAGGAAACCCCCCCCCCCCCTTAATGGAACGCCCCCCATGGGAGCCCTTTTAAGACACCCCCCCCAATGGGACGCCCCCCCCCATGGGACCCCCCCATAAGCCCCCCAATGGGACTCCCTAGGAGACCCCCCCCCATGAGACCCCCCCCTATGTCCCCCCCCCATAAGCCTCCCCATGAGACCCCCTATGAGCCCCCCCCCGCCCCCCCACCCATAGGACCCCCCTATGGGACCCCTATGAGACCCCCCCACATGAGACCTCAACGGAGACCCCCCCTCCCCTCCCCCTCAATGAAATCCCCCCCCCATGAGACCCCTCCCATGGGACCCCCCCTCAATGAGACCCCCCCCAACCCCCCCCAAATCCCCACCACCCCCCACCTCACGACCCCCCCCCCCAAAAAACCCCCCATTGCCCCCCCCTCCTCCCCAAATCCCCCACCCCCCCACCCTCCCCCACCTCACGACCCCCCCCAAAAAAACCCCACCTCTCCATTGACCCCCCCCCGCTCCCCTAATTAAAGCAATAATTAACCCAAAGCGGCGTCTCGTGGCGCTTCAGGGGGGGTCCGTGGGGGGGGGGGGGTGGACTTTGTTCTCTCCGCGTGGTTACCCCGAGGGGGGGGGCTAAAAACGGGGGGGGGGCGTCAGCATTTAAAGGGCGGAAGGGATCCTGGGGGGGGGGGGGGCAACATGTGGGGGTCGGTGCGGCCGTGCCGCCCCCGGGACATCGCGGCTGTGATGGAGCTGGTGCGGGTAAGGCTGGGGGGGGGCAGCTTTTAACGGGGGGGGGGAGGGTGAAGGACCCCCCCTCAAAAAAAAAAAACCCACCAACCAACCCCGGGGTTGTGGGACCACCTTAAAAAGGGCGTCGGGTTCGACAATCATCGCGGAACCACCTTAAAAACATCGGGACCCCCCCCCCCCCCCCCATTCCGTGCCCCCCCCCCAGCTCTGAGTTTCCGTGACCCCCAACCCCGGATTTGCGACCCCCCCGCCCCCCCCCACTCCCAAAGATTTGGGACCCCCCCTACTTTTAAAACAATTACGGGACCCCCGCCCCGGACCACCTTAAGACGGTCGGGGAATTTTGCGGGACGACCTTAAGGAGTATTGGGGGTCCCCCCCCCCCTTTTTAAGACCATCTTTTCAATGGGAGCCCCCCCCCCACTGAGCCCCCCCCCCAAATTAACCCCTCCTCATTGAAACCCCCCCAAAATGACCCCCCCAAACGCCCCCCCCACTGAGACCCCCCCCAAAATGAACCCCCCTAATTGAGACCCCCCCCAATGCCCCCCCCCACTGAGACCCCCCCCAAACACCCCCCCCTCATTCACACCCCCCAAATAAACCCCCCCATGAGACCCCCCCCAAAAATGACCCCCCCCACTGAAACCCCCCCAAAAGAACCCCCCCTCAATGAGACCCCCCCCAAATGCCCCCCCCCAACGAGACCCCCCAAAATGACCCCCCCCAAAATAAGACCCCCCCCCCATTACCCCCCCCGGCTGGACTCCCCTCTAATTGGGACCCTCCCCCAATGAACCCCCCCCCCCCAAAAAAAAATGCCCCCCCCCAGGAGATCGCAGTGCTGCACCGAGTGGAGCCGGGGGGGGTCAGAACGGATGAGAACGGTGAGGGGGGGGGAATGGGGGCTTTATTTGGGGGGGGGGTCGAAAATTTGGGGTCCTTTTTGGGGGGGGGGGGGGTCGAAAATTGGGGCCTTTTGGGAGGAAGTTGGGTTTTTTTGGGGGGGGGCATTAATTTGAGGCTTATTTTGGGGGGAATTTGGGGCCTTTTTTTGGGGGGGGGGGGAATTCGAGGCCATTTTTGGGTGGGAGGGGCCAAATTTGGGGTCTTTTTTTCGGGGGGGGGTCGAACTTCGGGGCCTTTTTGGGAGCAATTTGGGGTTATTGGGGGGGGGGGGTTGAGGCTGATTTTGGGATAAGAATGGAGGGGGGGGGAATTGGGGGCTTTTTTTGGGGGGGGGGCAAAATTTGGGGTCTTTTTTTTGGGGGGGGGCAAAAATTGGGGCCTTTGGGGAGGAATTTGGGTTTTCTTGGGGGGGGGTGAAATTTGAGGCTTTTTGGGGGGGGGGGCAAAAATTGGGGCCTTTTTTTTGGGGGGGCGGCAAAAATTTGGACCTTTTTTGGGGGGGGGTTGAATGGAATTTTTTCCGGGGGGGGGGGCCGTAACTTGACGGCCATTTTTTTCGGGGCGTTTTTTTTGGGGGGGGCACCAAATTTGGGGCCTTTTTTGAGGGGGGGGGTTGGGTTTTTATTGGGGGGGGGGGGAAGCAAAATTTGTGCCCCCCCCCCAGTGTTGATGGCGGCGGCTTTTGGGGACCCCCCCCTGTTTGAGTGCTTCGTGGCTGAGCCCCCACCGGGGGAAACGGCGCCCCCCGATGGTGAGTTGGGGGGGGGGGGGCGTTGCACGAGGGTTTGCACGACGGTGGGTGGCTTTGCACGGAGGTGATTCGTGCTACAGCCTGGTTTGCACGAGGGTTTGCACGACTGTGGGTGCCTTTGCACGGAGGTGATTTGCGGGGGGGGGGGGGGGTTACACATAGAGGTCGTTGTGTGGGGGGGGGGTTTTGCACGTGGCAGTGCACATTTGCACGAGGATTTGCACGAGGATTCTCCCTCCCCCCAGGGTGAGGTGTGTGTGGGGGGGGGTTACACACAGAGGTTTGCGTGTGCAAGGGGGGGGTTTGCACGCGGATGTGCAATTTGCACGAGGATTCACACGAGGATTTGCACGCTTGCACGAGGACTCTCCCTGCCCCCAGGGCGAGGTGGTGGTGGGGGTTTGCACATAGAGCTGTGTGCGTGTGTGTGGGGGGGGGTCGCACACGGACGTGCAATTTGCACGAGGATTTGCACGAGGGTCTGCACGTTTACACGAGGATTTTCCCAGCCCCCAGGGGGAGGTGGCGGCGGGGGGGGGGGGGTCGGGTCACATAGAGATGTGTGTGTGTGGGGGGGGGGGAGGGGGGGGTTGCACGCAGCCGTGCCCATTTGCACGGGGATTTGCACGAGGGTTTGGCACGTTTTCACGAGGATCCCCCCCCCCCCCCCCCCAGGGCAGCCGCTGGCGGGTTACGTGCTGTCCGTGTTCACCTACAGCGCGCGGGGGGGGGCGACGCTTTACATGGACAACCTCTACGTGCGGCCGCCATTCCGCCGTGAGAAAATACCCCCCCCTCCCCTCCCCCCCCCCAAGGAAGCCCCTCCCCCCCCCACTCCAAAAGACCCCCTCCCCAATATAAGGACCCACCCAAAAAAGGGCCCCAAACGACCCCCCCCCAAAAAGGGCACCCCCCATATCAGGACCCCCCCCCCACTCCAAAAGAACCCCCACCCCATATAAGGACCCCCCCCGAAAGACCCCCCCCTCCCCCCAAGGACACCCCCCCCCTCAAAAGGACCCCCCCACTCCAAAAGACCCCCCCCCCATATAAGGACCTCCCCAAAAAAGCCCCCCAAAGGACCCCCCCCAAAAGGAGCCCCCCACCTCAAAGGAACCCCCCCAAAAAAGGACCCCCCCCCATTCCAAAAGACCCCACCCCCAAAAAAAGGACCCCCCCCCCCTATAAGGACCCCCCCACCAAAAGGACCCCCCCCAAAAGTCCCCTAAAGGACCCCCCTCCCCCCAAGGACGCCCCCCCATAAGGACCCCCCCCACTCCAAAAGACCCCCCCCAAAATAAAGGACCCCCCCCCAAATAAAATCTTCCCCCCCCCCCCAGGGCTGAAATTGGGCCGGCGTCTGATGGAGGAAGCAGCCAAGGTGGGGGGGGGGTAAATAAATTGGGGGGGGGGCTTTTGGGGGGGGGGCATCGGGGGGAGGTATGGGGGTCCACGGGGGGGGGGGTTCTTTTGGGGGGGGGCATTTTTCGGTGGGGGGGGGAGAATTGGGAAGGTGGGGGGGGTGGGGGGGTCCAGGAGTGGAATTTTGGGGGGGGTTGAGGGGGGGGGGGAATAAATTGGGGGGGGGTCTTTTTGTGGGGGGGGTATTGAAGGGGGGGGGTAGAGGGGATTTTTTTTGGGGGGGGGGAGGAATAAATTGGGGGGGGGTTTGGGGGGGGGGCATTGGGGGGTTTGGGGTCCATGGCGGGGGGGGGGGAGTAGAAGGGATTTTTTATGGGGGGGGGAACTGGGGGGGTTAAAGGGGGGCTTTGGGGGGGGGTGGAGCTCGGGGGGGTTGGGGGGGGGTCCCTTTTTTGGGGGGGTCGTTTTGAGGGGGGGGTCCTGGGGGGCGGGGCATTTTGGGGGGGTATTGGGAGGTGGGGGGGGGCGTTATTTGGGGGGGGGGTCCAGGAATGGAATTGGGGGGGGGCATGGGGGGGGTCCTATGAGGATGGGGGATTTTGGGGGGGGTTTGAGGGGGGGGGAATAAATTGGGGTGGGGGGGAACTTTGGGGGGGGGGAATAAATTGGGGGGGTCTTTTTGGGGGGGGACATTAAGGGGGTATGGGGTCCATGGGGGGGGTAGGGGGGATTTTTTATGGGGGGGGGGAACTGGGGGGGGTTAAAGGGGATCTGGGGGGGTTGGAGCTCGGGGGGGAGTTGGGGGGGTCCTGCGGGGGGGGGGTCCTATGGTGATTGGGGGGGGGGGATTTTGGGGGGGGGTTCAGCAGTGGAATTGGGGGGGGTTGGGGGGGGATGTCCGGAATTGGGGGGGGGGGGGAAGGATGGATTTGGGGGGGGGGGTCCCATGTTGATGGGGGGGGATTTTTTTGGGGGGGGGGGGCTTCGTGGGGGGGGGGGTGTTGAGATCATTGACGCCCCCCCCCACGCCCCCCCCCCCGTTTTTTCACAGGCCGCCTGGGCCCGGGGCTGCAGGGAGCTGCGGATGCACGTGGGGGGGCCCGGGGGGGGGTCGTGGGGGGCGTTGGGGGCTCTGGGGGGGGCGGTTTTACCGGGGGGGGGGCGGTTCGGGTGGCGCCTGGTGAATTTTAACGAGGAGGGAACGAGGCGCCTGGCGGGGGGCGTCGACCCCCCCCCGAAATAAAGAATGGTGGCGAATCGGAGGTGGATGGAGGGGGGGGGGGGGGGGGTCGTGGGTGGGGGGGGGCTGTGCGTCTATGGGGGGGGTAGAAATGGGGGGGGGTCCCGTAAATGGGGGGGGGGGACATAAATGGGGGGGGTTCAGGAGGGGGGGGTCACGTGCGTCTGTGGGGGGGGGGGTCTCTTAAATGGGGGGGGGGGCTTAGGTGGGGGGGGCAATAGATGGGGGAGGTCCTATAAATGGGGGGGGTCCCATAAATGGGGGGGGGGGGCTTAGGTGGGGGGGGTCTCATAAATGGGGGGGGCCATAAGTGGGGGGGGGGCAATAGATGGGGGGGGGCTTGGGAGGGGGGGGTCCCGTGCGTCTGTGGGGTGGGGTCTCTTAAATGGGGGGGGGTCCCATAGATGGGGGGGGGGCTTAGGTGGGGGGGTCCCGTGTGTCTATGCGGGGGGGGTCTCATAAATGGGGGGGCATAAATGGGGGGGGGGGGGCAATAGATGGGGGGGTCCCATAAATGGTGGGGGGGGGGGGCGTAGATGGGGGGGCGTCCCATTGATTGGGGGGTTCCCAATTCGGGGGGGGGTCAGAAATGGGGGGGGGGGTCTCATAAATGGGGGGGTCCAATAGATGGGGGGGGGCCATAAATGCGGGGGGTCCCATAAATGGGGGGGGGGCCCATAGGTGGGGGGGTCCCATTGATTTGGGGTTTCCCATGGGTCTATGGGGGGGCTCTCAGAAATGGGGGGGGGTCCAATAGATTTGGGGGGGGGGCGGAAAGGTGGGGGGGTCTCATTGATCGGGGGGGTCCCAGTGTCTGTGGGGGGGGGGCTCATAAATGGGGGGGGTCCAACAGACCCCACCCCATAACCCCCCCAAACCCCATAACCCCCACAAACCCTATAAACCCCCTCAAACCCCATAAACCCCCCATGACCCCATAGCCCCCCCATAACCCCATAACCCCCCCATAGCCCCCCAAACCCTATAAACCCCCCCAAACCCCATAACCCCTCATCACCCCATAACCCCATAACCTCAGAAACCCCCCACAACCCCCCAAACCCTATAAACCCCCCCATCACCCCATAACCCCCCCATAGGGCGGAGCTAAATGAAAAGGCGGCAGATCGGGGCCAATCAGAGTGCGGCTCCTTTTGGCGCATGCGTATTGCGACATTTACGTCTCTGTTGAATGACGGCGCATGCGCGCTGTGGGTGGGACTAACTAAAAAAAACGCAGCGCAGCTCAGCCAATCAGAACACAGTGATGGGCACTTCAGCCAATCGTAGCGCCGTTCCCCTCAGGGCGCTGCCCGCCAATCAGCGTCCGCCGGGGGCGGGCCCGCGCCTGCGCAGTGTCGCTCTCGGAGTCCCGAAGACGCCATGGAGGCACTGAGGGCGCTGCTCGTCCCCGCGCTGCTCCCGGAGATTTGCTTCGAGGCGATGCGGGAGCGGCCGCTGCACGGTGCGGGGGCGCGGCGGGGGGGGGGCGGGCGGGGCGGAAACGGGGAGCGGAGGCGCCGCGTTTGAGGCGGGGAGCTGAGTCGGGCGGCGCCATGTCGGACGTGGGCGGCGCCATGTTGCGAGTGGGCGGATGCGGGGGGGTTTTGGGGAGGAAGTGGGGTCGCGCGAGCCGGAAGTGGGGTCGTGCAGGCCGGAAGCCGCTTCCTGAAGGCGAAGTTCGGCGTCTTGAAAAGCGGAAGTGTTGTCTGCGGACCGGAAGTGGGGTTTGGGTTGCCGGAAGCGGGGGTTTGGGGGGCCGGAAGTGGGGGGTTTTGGGGGCCGGAAGCGGGATTTTGGGGGGCCGGAAGTGGGGTTTTGGGGTCTCACCCCTTGGCGCCCCCCCCCCCACAGCGCAGTGTTTGAAGATTCTGCTCAGCAAAACCCTCGGCTACGGAATCGTGCTGGGATCCGTGCTGGGTGAGGGGGGGGGGCGCTATGGGGGGATCTGTGGGGCGGGGGGGGATGTGGGGCGCTATGGGGCGGGGGGTGGGTCGGTACGGGGGGATCTGTGGGGCGGGGGGGGTTGTTGGGGGGGGATCTATGGGGCGGGGGGGGGATGTGGGGCGCTATGGGGTGGGAGGGGGTCACTATGGAAGGATCTGTGGGGCAGGGCGGGGGATGTGGGGCGCTATGGGGCGGGGGCGGGCCGTTATGGGGGGATGTGTGGGGCAGGGAGGGGCTGTGGGGCGCTATGGGGTGAGAGGGGGTCGCTATGGGGGGATCTGTGGGGCGGGGGGGGATGTGGGGCGCTATGGGGCGGGGGGTGGGTCGCTATGGGGGAATCTATGGGGCAGGGATCTATGGGGCAGGGAATCTATAGGGCATATTTCTATGGGGCAGGGATCTATGGGGCAGAGGATCTATAGGGCATATTTTTATGGGGCGGGGATCTATGGGGCGGGGATCTATGGGGCAGAGGATCTATAGGGTATATTTCTATGGGGTAGGTGATCTACGGGTTGGGGATCTATGGGGCAGGGATCTATGGGGCAGGGATCTATGGGGCGGGGGATCTATGGGGCAGGGCACCTATAGGGCATATTTCTATGGGGCAGGGATCTATGGGGCGGGGGATCTATGGGGCAGGGGATCTATAGGGCATATTTCTATGGGGCAGGTGATCTATGGGGCAGGGATCTATGGGGCGGGGGATCTATGGGGCAGGGGATCTATAGGGTATATTTCTATGGGGCGGGGATCTATGGGGCGGGGATCTATGGGGCAGGGATCTATGGGGCAGAGGATCTATAGGGTATATTTCTATGGGGTGGGGATCTATGGGGCAGGGATCTATGGGGCGGGGATCTATGGGGCGGGGATCTATGGGGCGGGGATCTATGGGGCGGGGTCTCTGCGTGTCCCACACCCCCTCTATTCCCCCCCCGCCCCCCAGTGAAGCTCCCGCAGCTGCTGAAGATCTATGGGGCGCGCAGTGGGGCCGGGCTCAGCCTGGGCGCCGTGGGGCTGGAGCTGCTGGCGCTGGGGGGGTCGGTGGCCTACAGTGTGGGGCACGGCTTCCCCTTCAGGTAATGGGGGGCGGGGGGGGATGTGTGGGGTGGGGGGGGCGGGGGGCTCTGCCCCATTGCTGCCCTATAGATCCCGTAGGATCTCCGCGTCAGCCCCACGGCTGCCCCATAGATCCCATGGCTGCCCCATAGATCGTACAGCTGCCCCATAGATCGTACAGCTGCCCCATAGATCCCACGGCTGCCCCACAGTTGCCATAGCTGCCCCATAGATCCCATAGCAGCCCCATAGATCGTACAGCTGCCCCATAGATCCTACAGCTGCCCCATAGATCCCACGGCTGCCCCATAGATCCCACAGCTGCCCCATAGTTGCCGTAGCTGCCCCATAGATCCCATAGCAGCCCCATAGCTGCCCCGTAGATCCCACGGCTGCCCCATAGATCCCATGGCTGCCCCAAAGCTGCCCCATAGATCCCATAGGAACCCCATAGACCCTATAGCTGCCCACAGATCCCATAGCTGCCCCACATATTCCGTAACTGCCCCACAGACCCTATAGCCGCCCCATAGATCCCATAACCACTCCGTAGACCCTATAGCTGCTCCATAGCTGCCCTGTAGATCCCACAGCTGCCCCATAGGTCCCACGGCTGCCCCATAGATCCCATGGCTTCCCCATAGTTGCCACAGCAGCCCCATAGCTGCCCCATAGACCCCATAACCACCCCATAGATCCCATCACCACCCCACAGACCCCATAGCTGCCCCATAGATCCCATAGCTGCCCTACAGATCCCATCACCCCCCCCACAGACCCCATAGCCGCCCCACAGACCCCATAGCTGCCCCATAGATCCCATCACCACCCCACAGACCCCATAGCTGCCCCATAGATCCCATCACCACCCCATAGATCCCATAACCACTCTGTAGACCCCATAGCTGCCCCACAGATCCCATCACCACCCCACAGACCCCATAGCCGCCCCACAGACCCCATAGGGACCCCAGCGACCCCCCGGACCCACAAGTCCCCCGTCTGCCCCACAGCGCGTGGGGCGAGGCGCTGTTCCTGCTGCTGCAGACGTTGGCCATCGGGTTCCTCATTCTGCACTACGGGGGGCGGACGGCGGGGGGTGAGCAACCCACAAGTGCCCCATAAGTGCCCCATAAGTGCCCCACAAGTGTCCCCTGCCGCATAAGTGTCCTATGTATCCCCTGCCCCATAAGTGTCCCCTTCCCCATAAGTGTCCCCTGCCCCATAAGTGTCCCATGTATCTCCTGCCCCATAAGTGTCCCGTGCCCCATAAGTGTCCCATGTATCCCCTGCCCCACAAGTATCCCCTGCCCCATAAGCGCCCCACAAGTGTCTCCTGCCCCATAAGTGTCCCATAAGTGCCCTATGAGTGCCCCATAAGTGCCCCCTGCCCCATAAGTGTCCTATGTATCCCCTGCCCCATAAGCGCCCCATAAGTGTCCCCTGCCCCACAAGTGTTCCCTGCCCTATAAGTGCCCCCTGCCCCATAAGTGTCCCATGTATCCCCTGCCCCATAAGTGCCCCATAAGTGCCCCATAAGTGCCCCCTGCCCCATGTGTCCTCTGCCCCCCAAGTGCCCCCCACCCCCCAAGTTCCCACACCCCCAAGCGCCCCCAGCCCCACAACTTCCCCCACCCCCCAAGCGCCCCCAGCCCCACAACTTCCCCCACCCCCCAAGTGTCCCCCAGCCCCACAAATGTCCCAAGCCCCACAAGCGCCCCCAGCCCCCCAAGCATCTCCCAAATGCCCCCCTCCCCCCCCCCCCAGCCCCACAAGTGCCCCCCCCATGGCCCCCAAGCACCCCCAGGCCCCCAACCACACCTCCAGCCCCACAAGTGCCCCCACCCCCCCCGAAGCGCCCCCAGCCCCACAAGTTTCCCCACAGCCCCCAAGCCCCCCCAGCCCCACAAGTGCCCCCCCCAGCACCCCCAGCCCCACAAGCACCTCCCTCCCCCACCAAGCATCTCCCAAGCGCCCCCAGCCCCACAAGTGCCTCCCCCCAAGCTCCCCCCCCCAAGTTCCCCCACCCCCCAAGTTCCCCCCCCCAAGCACCCCCAGCCCCCCAAGTTCCCCCACCCCACAAGTGCCCCCCCCAGCCCCACAAGTTCCCCCCCCCACCCCCAAGCTCCCCCACCCCCTAAGTGCCCCCCACACCCCCAAGCGCCCCCAGCCCCACAAGTGCCTCCCCCCAAGCTCCCCCCCCCAAGTTCCCCCACCCCCCAAGTTCCCCCCCCCAAGCGCCCCCAGCCCCACAAGTTCCCCCTCCCCCCAAGTGCCCCCCCACACCCCCAGCCCCCCAGGTTCCCCCTCCACCCCGGCGCCCCCCAGCCCCCCAAGTGCCCCCCCACACCCCCAAGCTCCCCCTCCCCCCAAGTGCCCCCAGCCCCACAAATTCCCCCACCCCCCAAGCGCCCCCCCCACCCCCACCCCGCCAATCTCCCCCTCACCCCGGCGCCCCCCCAGCGCCCCCCAGGCCCCCAAGTGTCCCCCCACACTCCCAAGCACCCCCAGCCCCCCAAGCTCCCCCTCCCCCCAAGTTCCCCCTCCCCCTATGTGCCCCCCAAGTGCCCCCCCCACCGCCACCCCCCCAATCTCCCCCTCCCCCCCGGCACCCCCCAGCCCCCCAAGTGCCCCCCCACACCCCCAAGCTCCCCCCCCCCAAGCGCTCCCAGCCCCCCAAGCTCCCCCTCCCCACAAGTTCCTCCCCCCAAGTTCCCCCACCCCCCAAGTACCCCCCCATGGCCCCCAAGCACCCCCAGCCCCACAAGTTCCCTCCCCCCAAGCGCCTCCAGCCCCCTAAGTACCCCCCCCACCCCCAAGCTCCCCCTCCCCCCAAGCTCCCCCACCCCCTAAGTGCCCCCCCACACCCCGCACACCCCCACCCCCCCAATCTCCCCCTTCCCCCCAGGCGGCCCCCCGGCGCCCCCCAGCCCCCCAAGTGCCCCCCCCCCCCAACCCCCAATCTCCCCCTGCCCCCCGGCGCCCCCCAGCCCCCCGATGCCCCCCAGGGCTGCTGCTGCTCTCGCTGTCGCTGCTGCTGCTGGCCGCCCTGCTGTCCCCGTTGGCGCCCCCCCCCCTCATCACGGCCCTGCAGGCCGCCAACGTGCCCAGCGTCGTGGGGGGGCGGGTAGGTGGGGGGGGGAGATGGGGGGGGGGTGGGGGGGGGAAGGAAGTGGGGGGGGTGGGGAGGAATTGGGGGTTTGGGGGGGGAAATGGGGGCGGGTTGGGGGGGGAAAATGGGGGCTGGGGGGGAAGGAAGTGGGGGGGGGATGGGGGAGATGGGAGGTGGGGGGGAAATGGGGGGGATGGGGGGGGGAAGGAAATGTGGGGGGGTTGGGGGGCGATGGGGGCAGGTATGTGGGGGGGAATGGGGGGTGGGTGGGTGGGGGGGGATGGGGGGGGGATGTGGGGGGTGGGGGTGGGGAAATGGGGGGGGAATGGGGGGGGGTGGGGGAGTGGGGATGTGGGGATGGGGGGGGAATGGGGGGTTGGGGGGGGTGGGGGAGTGTGGGGGTGGGGGTGTGGGGGGGGGAAGGAAATGGGGGGGTTGGGGGGGGATGGGGGAGGGTGGGGGGTGGGGGGGGGCGATGGGGGGGGAAGGAAATGGGGGGGTTGGAAGGGGAACAGGGGGGCAGGTGGGGGGGGGAATGGGGGGGGATGGGGGGCGATGGGGGGCGGGTAGGTGGGGGGGGGATGGGGGAGTGGGGGGTGGGGGGGAGGAAATGGGGGGAGTAGGGGGTGGGGGGGGATGGGGGGGGAAGGAAGTGGGGAGGGATGGGGGTGTGGGGGGTGGGTAGGTGGGTATGTGGGGGGGGATGGGAGGGGGAAATGGGGGGGTGTCTGGGGTGACGTGGGGCTCTGGGGCGGCTGTGGGGCAGCTATGGGTCGCTATGGGGCGCTATGGGGCAGATATGGGGCAGCTATGGGGCAGCCATGGGTCGCTATGGGGCAGCTATGGGGCGCAGTGGGTCGCTATGGGGCGCAGTGGGGCGCTATGGGTCGTTATGGGTCGCTATGGGGCGCAGTGGGGCGCAGTGGGGCAGCTATGGGGCAGCCATGGGTCGCTATGGGGCAGCTATGGGGCGCAGTGGGTCGCTATGGGGCGCAGTGGGGCGCAGTGGGGCAGATATGGGGCAGCCATGGGGCGCAGTGGGTCGCTATGGGGTGCAGTGGGTCGCTATGGGTCGCTATGGGGCGCAGTGGGTTGCTATGGGTTGCTATGGGTTGCTATGGGTTGCTATGGGTCGCTATGGGGCAGCCATGGGGCGCTATGGGGCGCTATGGGGCGCAGTGGGTCGCTATGGGGCAGCTATGGGGCGCAGTGGGGCGCAGTGGGTCGCTATGGGTCGCTATGGGTTGCTATGGGTTGCTATGGGTTGCTATGGGGCAGCTATGGGTCGCTATGGGGCGCAGTGGGGCGCAGTGGGTCGCTATGGGTCGCTATGGGGCAGCTATGGGGCGCAGTGGGGCGCAGTGGGGCAGATATGGGGCAGCTATGGGGCGCAGTGGGTCGCTATGGGGCGCAGTGGGGCGCAGTGGGGCGCTATGGGGCGCTATGGGGCGCAGTGGGGCGCAGTGGGGCGCAGTGGGGCAGCTATGGGGCAGCCATGGGGCAGCTATGGGGCAGCCATGGGGCGCTATGGGTCGCTATGGGGCGCAGTGGGGCAGCTATGGGGCAGCCATGGGGCGCAGTGGGGCGCAGTGGGGCGCAGTGGGGCGCAGTGGGGCGCAGTGGGGCGCAGTGGCGCCGCCCCGCCGCAGCCCCGCCCGCAGCTCCTGCAGGCCGCGGCCAACCGGCGGCAGCGCCACACCGGGCAGCTCTCGGCGCTCAGCACCGCTTTGACGCTGGGCGGCGCCTGCGCCAGGATCTTCACCTCCGTGCAGGTGCGCCGCCAGGGGGCGGGGGACCCACAGGGACCACAGGGACCCATAGGGACCCATAGGGATACATGTGGACCCATAGGGACCCATAGGGACACATGGGGACCCATAGAGACCCACAGGAACCCATAGGGACCCATAGGGACACGTGGGGACCCATAGGGACCACAGGGACCCACAGGGACCCATAGGGACACGTGGGGACCCATAGAGACCCATAGAAACCCATAGGGACACATAGGGATACATGGGGACCCATAGGGACCCATAGAGACCCATAGGGGCACATAGGGACACATGGGGACCCATAGGGACCACAGGGACCCATAGGGGCCCATAGGGACCACAGGGACCCACAGGGACCACAGGGACCCATAGGGACCACAGGGACCCATAGGGGCACATGGGGACCCATAGGGACACATGGGGACCCATAGGGACACGTAGGGACACGTGGGGACCCATAGAGACCCATAGGGACCCACAGGGACCCATAGGGACACATAGGGACACGTGGGGACCCATAGGGACCCATAGGGACACGTGGGGACACATGGGGACCCATAGAGACCCATAGAGACCCATAGGGACCCACAAGGACCACAGGGACCCATAGGGACCCATAGGGACCCATAGGGACACATAGGGATACATGGGGACCCATAGAGACCCATAGAGACCCATAGGGACCCACAAGGACCACAGGGACCCATAGGGACCCATAGGGACCCATAGGGACCCATAGGGACACATGGGGACCCATAGAGACCCATAGAGACCCATAGGGACCCACAAGGACCACAGGGACCCATAGGGACCCATAGGGACCCATAGAGACCCATAGGGACACGTGGGACCACAGGGACCCATAGGGACATGTGGGGACCCATAGAGACCCATAGAAACCCATAGGGACCCATAGGGACCCATAGAGACACATAGAGACCCATAGGGACCCATAGGGACCCATAGTGCCCTATAGCACCCCATAGTGCCCCATAGCGCCGCATAGCGCCCCATAGCAACCTATAGAGACCCATAGAGACCCATAGCACCCCATAGCACCCCATAGTGCCCCATAACGCCCCATAGCACCCCATAGCGCCCCATAGCACCCCATAGTGCCCCATAACGCCCCATAGCTCCCTATAGTACCCCATAGCGCCCTATAGCGCCCCATAGCACCCCATAGCGCCCCATAGCGCCCCACATCCCTGCCCCACACCCCCAGCCCTCACCCCCCCCCGCCCCACAGGACACGGGGGACGCGCTGCTGATCCTCACCTACGTCGCGTCGGCCGCCTGCAACGCTTTACTTATGGGGCAGATCCTGTATTACGGCCGCGCTGTGGGGCGGCCCCATAGAAAGGCAGACTGAGCCCAGACCCACAGCGCCGCCCCGCAGCACGCTGCTATGGGGCTGCCCCATAGATCTGTGGGGCACACAGAGGGGCCCGAGGATGCACTGCGCTGTGGGGCTGCCCCATAGATCTGTGGGGCACAAGGTGGGGGGGGTGTGGGCACAGAAGGGCCCCAGGGATGCAGTGTGCTATGGGGCTGCCCCATAGATCTGTGGGGCATGAAGGGGTGTGGGGCACACAGAGGGGCCTGAGGATGCGCTGCGCTGTGGGGCTGCCCCATAGATCTATGGGGCACAAGGTGGGGGGGGGGCACACACAGGGTCCCGCCCCCAATCCATGGAGAAGCACTGCGCTATGGGGCAGCCCCATAGATCTGTGGGGCACAAGGTGCGGGGGGTGTGGGCACAGAAGGGCCCCAGGGATGCAGTGTGCTATGGGGCTGCCCCATAGATCTATGGGGCACAAAGTGGGTGTGTGGGGAGGGGGATGCGCTGCGCTATGGGGCTGCCCCACAGATTCCATGGGGCACGAGGTGGGGGGGGGGGGAACGCGGTGCTGTGGGGCTGCCCCACGGATCTGTGGGGCTGAGGGACCAATCCTTGGGGGGGGGCACAATTTGACCGCCCCCCCCCCCCCCCATAATAAAGTGCTGCTCATTGCGTCCCATTCGTTTCCCGTGCTTTAATTACCCTAATTAACCCCCCCACAGGAACCCCCCCCCCCAATTAAGGCCAACCCCATTCCCCCCCCCCCCACGTGAGACCCCCCCCATTGCCCCCCCCCCCTTAAGCCCCCCCCAATGAGACCCCCCCCATTTCCCTCCCCCCCCCAATTGAGACCCCCACCCCATATTGGAGCCCCCAAAGAGACCCCCCCCCTCATTTCCCCCCCAAATTGGAGCCCCCCCCCATTTCCCCCCTCCCCATCCAATTGGACCCCTCCCTCATCCGCCCCCCCACCACCCCGTGAGACCCCCCCCCCAATTGCGACCCCCCCCTTAAACCCCCCCAATGTGACCCCTCCCCATTTCCCCCCTCCCCCCCCTGGAGACCCCCCCCCAATTGAGACCCCCCCTTAAACCCCCCCAATTGAGGCCCCCCCCATTACCCCCCCATCGGACCCCCCCCGTTTCCCCCTTCCGCCCCCCCCTGTGAGACCCCCCCCATTTCCCCCCTCCCCCCCTTAAACCCCCCCCAATTGAGACCCCCCCCCCCGTTTCCCCCCCCCTTGACACCCTCCCCAAATTGAGACCCTTCTCCAGTGAGACCCCCCCCCAACTGGACCCCCCCACATCCGCCCCCCCCCAATTAACCCCCCCCCCCCAATTGAGACCCCCCTCCCCATTACCCCCCCATATTGGACCCCCTCCAATGAGACCCCCCCCATCTCCCCCTCCGCCCCCCCCCAGTGAGACCCCCCCCCTTATTTCCCCCCCCAATTGGACCCCCCCCCCAGTTCCCTCCTCCCCCTCCAATTGAGACCCCCCCCATCCCCCCCTCCACCCCCCCCAGTGAGACCCCCCCCCATTAAACTCCTTCCTCATCCGCCCCCCCCCCCCAGTGAGACCCTCCCCCAATTGCGACCCCCCCCCATTACCCCCCCTATTGAAGCCCCCTTTAAACTCCCCCCAACTGGACCCCCCCACATCCGCCCCCCCCCCCGTGAGCCGCCCCCCCACTTGAGACCCCCCCCCTTAAACCCCCCCCACTTGAGACCCCCCCCATTACCCCCCCATCGGACCCCCCCCGTTTCCCCCTTTCCCCCCCCCGAGACCCCCCCCATTACGACCCCCCCCATTTCCCCCCTCCCCCCCCTTAAACCCCCCCCAATTGCGACCCCCCCCCATCGGACCCCCCCCGTTTCCCCCTTCCGCCCCCCCCTGTGAGACCCCCCCCCATTTCCCCCCTCCCCCCCTTAAACCCCCCCCACTTGAGACCCCCCCCAAATTGAGACCCTCTCCGGTGAGACCCCCCCCCAAAACTGAACCCCCCCACATCCGCCCCCCCCCTAATTGCCCCCCCCCCAACTGCCCCCCCCTCAATTATCAGACGCCCCCCCCTCTCCTCTCAGCTCCATTTATTCCCCATAGGATTTCTATGCAAAATACTCTCATCTCCCCCCCCCCCCAAACCCCCCCCCCGCCCCCCCCCAAAACCCAGGGACCCCCCCCCCCCCCCCAGCCCCCCTTACATCGCACTGGGGGGGGGGGGAGGGGGGGGGGGAAACGGCTGCCCCCCCCCCCAATAGGGCGGGGTGCGCCCCCCCCCCGGGCGTACAAATATAGAGATCCTATATACAAAAAAACGTCCGAAATCGGGGGACCCCCCCCCAAATTCTGTGCCCCCCCCCCCCCAAAATTCGGGGAACGTGGGGGCGGGAATGGGGGCGTCCCCCCCCCCCGTGATATTTTGGGGGGGGTCCCATGGATTTGGGGGGGGGCTCCGTTATGGGGGGGGGGGGAACCCCCTGATATTACAGCCCCCCCCCCATGGGGACTCCATTATTGGGACCCCCCCCCGTTTTTTGGGGACCCCCCCCTTCATTTGGGACCCCTCCCTTATTTGAGACCCCCCCCTTATTTGGGACCCCCCCCTTATTTGGGACCCCCCCCATTTTGGGGACCCCCCCCTTCTTTTTGCGCCCCCCCCCCGATTTTCCGGCCCCCATCGATGTGGGGGGGCCCACTCTGATTTTGGGGGGGGGTCGCATTTTGGGGGTGGGGGGGGGTGCAGCCCCTGATATAATTACAGCCCCCCCCCCATTTTGGGGCGCTCCTCCATTATTTGCCCCCCCCCCCATTTTTTTTGGAGACCCCCCCTCAAATTACGCCCCCCCCCCCCCCCCCCACCTTCAGGCCCCCACTGATTTCGGGGGGGGTCGCATAGATTTGGGGGGGGGGGGTCCCCATTTTGGGCGACCCCCCCCCCATATTTGAGGACCCTTCCGACCCCACCTTCATTTTTGGAGACCCCCCCCCATTTTAGAGCCCCCCCCCCGTATTTTAGGGGGGGGAAATTCCCGTTTTTTGGGGGTCTCCCCTCTTTTTGGGGGGGGGTCCCTCTTCCCGGGGGGGGGTCTCCCCTTTTTGGGGGGGGTCTCCCCTTTTTGGGGGGGGTCTCCTCTTTTTGGGGCTCCCCTTCCTTAGAGGTGGGACCCCCTCATTTTTAGGGGGGGGTCCTCAATTGAGGGGGGGTCCTCCTCCTTATGGGGGGGTCCCTGATTGATGGGGGGGGGCGCCTCTTTACAGGGCAGCCCCACAATTTGGGGGGGGGTCGCTCTTTAAAGGAGCCCCCGCTTCTTGGGTTGGGATCCCCCATTTTGGGGGGGGTCACCTCACCTTTGGGGGGGTCCCCATTTTTTGGGGTCTCCCCATTTCTTTGGGGGGGGTCCCGTTTATTGGGGGGCTCCCGATTTTTGGGGGGGTCCCAATTTTTGGGAGTCTCCCCATTTTTTGGGGGGGGGTCCCCCATGTTGGGGGGGTCTCCCCATTTTTGGGGGGTCCCCATTTTTGGGGGGGGTCTCCCCATTTTTTGGGGTCTCCCCATTTTCTGGGGGGGTCCCCATTTTGGGGGGGTCCCGTTTTGTTGGGGGTGGTCGCCCCATTTTGGGGGGGGTCCCCATTTTGGGGGGGTCTCCCCATCTTTTGGTGTCTCCCCATTTTTGGGGTCTCCCCTTTCTACAGCCCCCCCCCCTTTTTTTGGATCGCCCCCATTTTCTGGGTGCCCCCCCCGTCTTTTCCACTCCCCCCCCTTCATTTGGGGGGGGGGGGCGGTGAGGACCCCCCCCCCATTTCGAGGACCCCCCCCCCTTTTATTACTTTTTTTTGGGGGGGGGGGCTGAAACCCCCCGGCTTTGAGTCATGCAGCCCCAAACGCACAGAGGGGGAGGGGGGGGGGGCTGTATTAATTAGCGGGTATCTCGTTAATTAGGAGGAGATGGGGGGGTGGGGGGGTGGCGTTAATTTGGGGGGGGGTCCCGGGGGGGGTCGCCCCCCCCCCACCCTACAGGCGGGCCGGGACCCAGATGTAGGGACCCGACAGCTCCTCGATGACCGCCTTCACTTTGTGGTAGATCTCCTCGAAGCTGTCGCCCTCCACCATCGCTAATTAGAGAGAGGTAATTAGCGCGGGGGGGGTTAATTAACCCCGCGGGGGTTTGGGGGTTGTTAATGGGGGGAGGGGGGGAGAAAGGGGGGGGGGGTGATTGAGATTGAAAGGGGTTTGGGGAGGGGGGGCTCTGGGGTTGAAGGAGGGGGGTTAATTAGTAGGGGGTTAATTAGTAGGGGGGTTAATTAGCAGGGGGTTAATTAGCAGGGGGGTTAATTAATGGGGGGGTTGGGGTCTCTCGTTGAGGGGGGTTGGGATCAGGGTGCTTTAAAGGGGTTTGGGGGGGGTCTCTGTGGTTGCAGGAGAGGGGGATTAATTAGCATGGGGGGTTAATTAGCAGAGTATTAATTAGAGGGGGCTTGGGGTCTCTCATGTTGGGGGGGCGGGATGAGGGTGCTGTAAAGGGGTTTGGGGAGGGGGTCTCTGTGGTTGAAGGAGAGGGGGGTTAATTAGTAGGGGGGTTAATTAGCACGGGGGTTAATTAGCAGGGGGATTAATTAATGGGGGGTTGGGGTCTCTCGTTGAGGGGGGTTGGGATCAGGGTGGTTTAAAGGGGTTTGGGGGGGGGGTCTCTGTGGTTGAAGGACAGGGGGGGTTAATTAGCACGGGGGTTAATTAGCAGGGGATTAATTAGCAGGAGGTTAATTAGCAGGGGGTTGGGGTCTCTCATGTTGATGGGGGGGGTGGGATGAGGGCACTTTAAAGGGGTTTGGGGGGGAGTCGCTGAGGGGTTGGGGTCGCAGGAGATGGGGGTTAATTAGCACGGGGGTTAATTAGCAGAGAATTAATTAATGGGGGGTTGGGGTCTCTCGTTGAGGGGGTTGGGATCAGGGTGCTTTAAAGGGGTTTGGGGGTCCTATGGGGCAGAGCGGAATCTATGGGGCAGAGGAGGTCCTATGGGGCGGGGGGGGTTCAGTGACTCCCATAGGGATCTCTATGGGGCAGGGGGGGTCTATAGGGGTCCGGGGGTCCATGAGGTGCCATAAGGGTCCCTATGGGGCAGGGGGGTCCTATGGGGTGTGGGGGGTTTCAGTGACTTGCACAGGGATCCCTATGGGGCAGGGGGGCTCCGTAGGGGTCCCTATGGGGCAGGGGGGGGGTCTATAGGAGTCCCTATGGATTAGGGGGGGGGTCTGTGTGGGTCGGGGTCCTATGAGGTCCCATAAGGGTTCCTATGGGGCAGGGGGGTCCTATGGGGTGGAGGGGGTTCAGTGACTCCCATAGGGATCCCTATGGGGCAGAGGGGGTCTGTAGGGGTCCCTATGGGGCGGGGGGGGGTCTGTATGGGTCTGGGGCTCCATGAGGTCCCATAGGGTCCCTATGGGGTGGGGGGGGTCTGTAGGGGTCCCTATGGGGCAGGGGGGTCCTATGGGGTGGGGGGGGTTCAGTGACTCCCATAGGGATCCCTATGGGGCAGAGGGGGTCTGTAGGGGTCCCTATGGGGCGGGGGGGGGTCTGTATGGGTCTGGGGCTCCATGAGGTCCCATAGGGTCCCTATGGGGTGGGGGGGGTCTGTAGGGGTCCCTATGGGGCAGGGGGGTCCTATGGGGTGGGGGGGGTTCAGTGACTCCCATAGGGATCCCTATGGGGCAGAGGGGGTCTGTAGGGGTCCCTATGGGGCGGGGGGGGGTCTGTATGGGTCTGGGGCTCCATGAGGTCCCATAGGGTCCCTATGGGGTGGGGGGGGTCTGTAGGGGTCCCTATGGGGCAGGGGGGTCCTATGGGGTGGGGGGGGTTCAGTGACTCCCATAGGGATCCCTATGGGGCAGGGGGGGTCTGTAGGGGTCCCTATGGGGCAGGGGGGGGTCTGTATGGGTCCGGGGGCCCATGAGGCCCCATAGGGTCCCCCACCCACCCGAGAAGCACTCGGTGAACTCCTGCTCCAGTTTGGTGGCCCGTTCCAGAGCTTTCCGCGCCTGCTCCTCCGTCACGCGCTTACTGATCTCGCTGGGGGCGGGGCGTGGGGGCTTCAGGCCCCGCCCACCTGCCCGAAGCCCCGCCCACGACCCGCCAAACCCCGCCCACAAGCCACCAAACCCCGCCCACCCGTCGCACGCCACGCCCACGTGCTGCTAAGCCACGCCCACCAACCACAAAGCCACGCCCACCATCAACGTGTCCCCACTCACCAACAGGCCACGCCCACTTGCCCATAGGCCACGCCCCTGCGGCCAACACGCCCCGCCCAACACAGACCACGCCCACCAACGATAAGCCCCGCCCACCGTCGATTGAATCCCCCGCCCACCACCCCCCAGGCCCCGCCCCCTGCCCATACCCCGCCCACCGATCGTAAGCCCCACCCCCGAGTTTAAACCACGCCCACCGGCAGCCCTCGCCCAATCCGCGTGCCCGCAAGGCCCCGCCCCCTCGCACCCGCCATAGCTTTACATTGGGACACACAAAGGCCCGTTTCGCCACGCCCCCTTCTGGCCCCGCCCACCAGCACCAAGCCCCGCCCCCTCCACCCCCCACAGCCCAACCTTACAACCCCCACGTGAGCCCTTTAGCCCCGCCCCCTTTAGGCCACGCCCACCCCCAGGCCCCACCCCTTCCCACCCCCATCGCTTTACATCGGAACCCCCCAAAATCCATTTGGCCCCGCCCCCTTTCGGCCCCGCCCCCTCCACCCCCCACGGCCCGACATTACAACCCCCCCCATCACGTGAGCCCCCCTTTAGGCCCCGCCCCCTCTAGGCCCCGCCCCCTCCCACCCCCACAGCCTTACATTGCAACACCCAAAGAGCCATTTGCCCCCGCCCCCTTCTGGCCCCGCCCACCACCCGCAGGCCCCGCCCCCCTCCCATCTCCCCGTGAGCCGTCCGTCTTAAGCCCCGCCCCTTCCGGCCGCGCCCCCCGAAGCCCCGCCCCTCACAGGATGTTCTCCAGCGACTTGGGCCGGATGAAGATGGCGATGGGGTGCAGCTGGGCCGCCTGCAGCCGCCGCACCGCGTTGGCCGACACGTCCAGGATGCAGTGCTTCCCCTGCGCCCCACGGCCACCCGCGCTCAGCGCCGCCGGCCCCATACAGCCCCATATCCCCCATATCACCCCCCTTCCCCCAATAACCCCACAAATGCCCCCTTACACCCCCCATACCCAACCCATACCCCCCATATCCCCCCAAATCCCCCCCATACCCCCCAATAACCCGACAAATCCCCCCATAGCCCCCCATATTCCCCCCATACCCACCCCTTACCCCCCAATAACCCCCCCCATATCCCCCCCCATATTACCCCATTACCCCCCAATAACCCCACAAATCCCCCCTTACACCCCCCATACCCACCCCACACCCCCCATATTCCCCCTTACCCCCCCATATCACCCCCACACCCCCCAATAACCCCACAAATCCCCCCCATATCACCCCATTACCCCCCCATATCACCCCTTTACCCCCCAATAACCCCCCAAATCCCCCCTTACACCCCCCATACCCACCCCATACCCCCCATATCCCCCCTTACCCCCCCATATCACCCCCATACCCCCCAATAACCCGACAAATCCCCCCATAATGCCCCCTTTTCCCCCCATACCCACCCCACACCCCCCATAACCCCCCATATTACCACCATACCCCCAATAAACCTACAAATCCCCCCTTATCCCCCCCTTTACCCTCCCATATCCCCCCATACTCCCTCCATACCCCCCCATATCACCCTCTTACCCCCCAATAACCCTACAAATCCCCGCATAACCCCCCATACCCCCCCCATATTACCCCCTTATCCCCCAATAACCCTACAAATCCCCCTTACCCCCCCCATATCCCCCCCATATTACCCCTTTACCCCCCAATAACCCTACAAATCCCGCCTTACACCCCCCATACCCACCCCATACCCCCCACACCCCCCCATATTACCCCCTTACCCCCCAATAACCCCCCATTTCCCCCCAAATCCCCCCCGTATCCCCCCATACTCCCCCCTTATCCCCCCATATCACCCCCATACCCCCCAATAACCCCACAAATCCCCCCATAGCCCCTCATATTCCCCCCATACCCACCCCTTACCCCCCAATAACCCCCCACATGCCCCCAAATCCCCCCCATATCCCCCCATACTCCCCCCTTACCCCCCCATATCACCCCTTTACCCCCCCATAACCCCCCAAATCCCCCCCATATCACCCCCTTACCCCCCCATAACCCCCCCAATCCCCCCCTTTGCCCGGTGCCCCACCTGCTCCGCCACCTGCCGCACGGACTGCACGCTGGTGCCGTAGAGGTGCGAGTTGTACTGCCCGGCCTCGATGAACTTGTGGCTCTGGATGTCCTTCTCCATCCGCTCCCGGGACGCCACGAAGTGATAATCGCGACCGTCCACCTCGTAGTCGCGCTTCGGCCGCGTCGTGTCTGCGTGACGTCATCACACGGCGACGGCGTCACACCGCGTGGAGGCGGCGGCGGCGTCACGTGACGGCGCGAGTTGCCACGTGACGGCGCCCCCCCCCCCCACGTGGCAACAACACCGCGTGAGTCACCACGTGACTGCGGCGTCACGTGACGGCTTCGCAGCGTGAAATAGCGGCCACGTGACAGCGTCACCCAACGCCCCCCCCCCCCCCCCCCCCCCCAGACCCCAAAACCCCCCCAGGACCCCCATTGTTTACCCCCCCCACCCTCGGAGAAACCCCCCCCCCCCAAAATCCCCACTCCAGACCCCAATAACCCCCCCAAAGCCCCCCCAGGACCCCAGTGCCCCCCCATGACCCCCCAGACTCCCCCAGGACCCCCAACATTTGCCCCCCCCCCCCGAAAGCCCCCCCATAACCCCAATGACCCCCCCAGGACCCCCAATAACCCCCCCAAACCCCCCCCAGGAACCCCCAGTGCCCCCCCCCGAGACCCCAATGACCCCCCAGGCCCCCCAATATTTACCCCATACCCTCAGAGAATCCCCCCCCCTCCAAATCCCCCCTCCAGACCCCAATAACCCCCCTCAACCCCCCCCAGGACCCCCAATAACCCCCCACCCACCCCCCAGGCCCCCCACTGCCCCCCCCCAGACCCCAATGACCCCCCCAGGCCCCCCTTATTTGCCTCCCCCCCCCAAATCCCCCCATAACCTCAATCTCCTCCCAACAATCCCCCCCCCAAAACCCCCCCAGACCCCCCAATGCCCCCCCCCAGACCCCAATAACCCCCCCAGGACCCCCAATTATTTGCCCCCCTCCCCCCAAAATCCTCCCCATAACCCCAAACACCTCCCAATAACCCTCCCCCAACCCCCCCCCCAGACCCCCCAATGCCCCCCCAAACCCCAACGACCCCCCCAGGACCCCCAATAACCCCCCCACCCACCCCCCAGGCCCCCCAATGCCCCCCCCCAGACCCCAATGACCCCCCCAGGCCCCCCTTATTTGCCTCCCCCCCCCAAATCCCCCCATAACCCCAATAACCCCCCCAGGACCTCCAATAACCCCCCTCAAACCCCCCCAGGACCCCCTATAACCCCCCCAACCCCCCCCCCCAGGCCCCCCAATGCCCCCCCCCAGACCCCAATAACCCCCCCAGGACCCCCAATTATTTGCCCCCCTCCCCCCAAAATCCTCCCCATAACCCCAAACACCTCCCAAACCCCCCCCCCCAACCCCCCCCCAGACCCCCCAATGCCCCCCCCCAGACCCCAACGACCCCCCCAGGACCCCCAACATTTCTCCCCATCCCCCCCCCCCAAATCCTCCCCATAACCCCAATAACCCCCCCAGGACCCCCAATAACCCCCCCACCCACCCCCCAGGCCCCTCAATGCCCCCCCAGACCCCAATGCCCCCCCCCAGACCCCAATGACCCCCCCAGACCCCAACGACCCCCCCAGGACCCCCAACATTTCTCCCCATCCCCCCCCCCCCCAAATCCTCCCCAGGACCCCCAATAACCCCCCCAACCCCCCCCCCAGGCCCCCCACTGCCCCCCCCAGACCCCCCAGCCCCCCCCCGGCCCCCCCCCCCTTTGCCCCCCCCTCACGTGGCACGCAGGACCCGAATTTCTCGGGGAACTCGGACAGCAGGTCGTCGTTGACGCGGTCCTTCGTGGGGCCCAGGATGATGATGGGCCGGGCGTAGTGCACTGGGGGGGGGGTGTTAATTAATCAACCCGTTAATTAGCTCGTTAATTAGCCCGTTCATCAGCTCGCCAATTAATTGCTTCGTTAACGACCCCCACCTTCCATCTGCGTCACCGTCTCGTAGCTCAGCACCGCCTCCTCGCGCCCTATTATGGGGGGGGGGGGGAATTATTGGGGGGGGGGCCGGGATTGGGGTACGGCTGACCCCCCCCCAGACCCCAAAAAAACCCCAATAACCCCCCCGGACCCCCAGGACCCCCTATAAGCCCCCAGACCCCAATATTTTGCCCCCCCCCAGAAGCCAAGAACCCCCCCAGGACCCCCTATAAGCCCCCCCCCAAGGTCCTCCACGACCCCAATATTTTGGGGACCCCCCCCGACCCCAAAACCCCCCAGACTCCAATACTTTGCCCCCCCCCCCCAATGACCCCCCCAGGAACCCCCCCAGACCCCCATATCCCCCCCCAGGACCCCCTATAAGCCCCCCCCCCCCCCAATAACCTCCCCGGACCCCAGGAACCCCCCCAGGACCCCCTATAAACCACCCCCCCCCAGAACCCCAATATTTTGGGGACCCCCCCCGACCCCAAAACCCTGCAGACCCCAATATTTTGCCCCCCCCCACCCCAAGAACCCCCCCAAGACCCCCAATAAGCCCCCAAACCCCCCCCCAAAACCCCCCAGACTCCAATATTTTGCCCCCCCCCCCATAAACCCCCCCCAGGAACCCCCCCAGACCCCAATAATCCCCCCCCCAGGAACCCCTATAAGCCCCCCCCCCAAACCCCCCAGACTCCAATATTTTGCCCCCCCCCCATAAACCCCCCCCAGGAACCCCCCAGACCCCAATAATCCCCCCCCCAGGAACCCCTATAAGCCCCCCCCCCAAACCCCCCAGACCCCAATATTTTGCCCCCCCCCAATCTCCCCCCCAATAAGCCCCCCATTAACACCCCCCGCAGAACCCCCAACCCCCCCCCCCACCCTAATAAAGCCCCCAGACCCCAATAACCCCCCCCACCCTAATAACCCCCCCGGACCCCAGGAACCCCCCCAGGACCCCCTATAAACCACCCCCCCCCAGAACCCCAATATTTTGGGGACCCCCCCGACCCCAAAACCCTGCAGACCCCAATATTTTGCCCCCCCCCACCCCAAGAACCCCCCCAAGACCCCCAATAAGCCCCCAAACCCCCCCCCCCAAACCCCCCAGACCCCAATATTTTGCCCCCCCCCCAATAAGCCCCCCATTAACACCCCCCGCAGAACCCCCAACCCCCCCCCACCCTAATAAACCCCCCAGACCCCAAAACCCCCCCAGACCCCAATATTTTACCCCCCCCCCATAAACCCCCCCCCAGACCCCAGGAACCCCCCCAGGACCCCCTATAAGACCCCCCCCCCAAGGTCCCCCAGGACCCCAAACCCCCCCAGCCCCCAATATTTTGCCCCCCCCACCGACCCCAATATTTTGGGGACCCCCCCAGACCCCCAGCCCCCCCCAGACCCCCTATAAACCCCCCCAAACCCCCCCAGCCCCCAATATTTCGCCCCCCCCCAACTCACCTTGAGATCCCGACCCGGGGACCCGGTCCTGGGGGGGGGGGGGCAAAATATTGGGGTCATAATGGGGTTAATTAATTGGGGGGGGGTTAATTAGGGGGGGGGCACAGTGGGGTTTAAGTGGGGGGGGTTGCAATAGGGTTTAATTGGGGGGGGGGGTCAATTGGGGGGGTTTAATTGGGGGGTTTAATTGGGGGGGATCGCAATGGGGTTTAATTGGGGGGGGTTAATTGGGGGGGTTTAATTGGAGGGGGGGTTAATTGGGGGGGTTTAATTGAGGGGGGTCACAGTGGGGTTTAATGGGGGGGGTTAATTGGGAGGGGTGTTAATTGGGGGGGGTCGCAATGGGGTTTAATTGGGGGGGGGTTAATTGGGGCAGTTCAATGGCTTTAATTAACTGGGGAAGTTAATGGGGGGGTTAATTAATTAATGGGGGGGTTAATTAATTAATGGGGGGCTTAATTGGGGGTGTTAATTAGTTGGGGGGGGTTAATTAATTAATGGGGGGGTCTCACCTTGGCCTTTAGCCGCGTCCATTCACGCCGCTCCACCCTGCAGACACAGCGGCCCCAGTATGAACCAGTACAAACCAGTACGGACCAGTATGGACCAGTATGAACCAGTACAAACCAGTATGGACCAGTACAAACCAGTACGGACCAGTATGGACCAGTACAAACCAGTATGGACCAGTACGGACCAGTATGGACCAGTACAAACCAGTACGGACCAGTATGGACCAGTATGGACCAGTACAAACCAGTACAAACCAGTACGGACCAATTTGACCCAGTACGGACCAGTATGAGCCACTGCCCCCCCCACTATAAACCAGTATGGACCCGTATGGCCCAGTACGGACCAGTAAGAACCAGTACCCCCCCCAGCATAACCCAGTACGGACCAGTAAGAACCAGTACCCCCCCCAGCATAACCCAGTACGGACCAGTAAGAACCAGTACCCCCCCAGCATAACCCGGTACAGACCAGTACAACCCAGCGCCCTCCCAGTGCCTCCCAGTATGGCGCCATGTGGCCCCAGTCCCTCCCAGTGCCCCCAATCCCCTCCCAGTCCATCCCAGTCCATCCCAGTATCCCCCAGTCCCTTCCTGTGCCCCCATCCCCAATCCCAGTGCCCCCCAGTCTACCCCATCTCCCCTCCCAGTCCCTCCCAGTCCCTCCCAGTCCCTCCCAGTCCCCCCATCCCCTCTCCCAGTCCCTCCCAGTCCCTCCCAGTCCCTCCCAGTCCCCCCATCCCCTCTCCCAGTCCCTCCCAGTCCCCCCCAGTCCCTCCCAGTCCCCCCCAGTTCCTCCCAGTCCCCCCCACCTCCCCTCCCATTCCCTCCCAGTCCCCCCACCTCCCCTCCCAGTCCCTCCCAGTCCCTCCCAGTCCCCCCAGCCCCCCCAGCCCCTCACCGGCGCCGGCTGGGCACGAAGCCGAGCAGGGGGGGCTCCCAGTCCCTCCCAGTCCCTCCCAGTCCCCCCACCTCCCCTCCCAGTCCCTCCCAGTCCCTCCCAGTCCCTCCCAGTCCCTCCCAGTCCCTCCCAGTCCCCCCACCTCCCCTCCCAGTCCCTCCCAGTCCCTCCCAGTCCCTCCCAGTCCCTCCCAGTCCCCCCATATCCACTCCCAGTCCCTCCCAGTCCCTCCCAGTCCCCCCATATCCACTCCCAGTCCCTCCCAGTTCCCCTCACCGGCACCTGCTGGGCACGAAGCCGAGCAGGGGGGGCTCCCAGTCCCCCCCAGCCCCCCCCATCCCCCCTCCCAGTCCCTCCCAGTCCCCCCCAGTCCTCCCAGTCCCTCCCAGTCCCCCCACCTCCCCTCCCAGTCCCTCCCAGTCCCCCCATCTCCCCTCCCAGTCCCTCCCAGTCCCTCCCAGTCCCCCCACCCGCTCACCGGCGCCGGCTGGGCACGAAGCCGAGCAGGGGGGGCTCCCAGTCCCTCCCAGTCCCCCCCAGTCCCTCCCAGTCCCTCCCAGTCCTCCCAGTCCATCCCAGTTCCCCTCACCGGCGCCGGCTGGGCACGAAGCCGAGCAGGGGGGGCTCCCAGTCCCTCCCAGTCCCTCCCAGTCCCTCCCAGTCCCCCCACCTCCCCTCCCAGTCCCCCCCAGTCCCCCCATCTCCCCTCCCAGTCCCTCCCAGTCCCTCCCAGTCCCTCCCAGTCCCCCCACCTCCCCTCCCAGTCCCTCCCAGTCCCTCCCAGTCCCCCCACCTCCCCTCCCAGTCCCTCCCAGTCCCTCCCAGTCCCCCCACCTCCCCTCCCAGTCCCTCCCAGTCCCTCCCAGTCCCTCCCAGTCCCCCCAGTCCCCCCAGTCCCCCCACCCGCTCACCGGCGCCGGCTGGGCACGAAGCCGAGCAGGGGGGGCTCCCAGTCCCTCCCAGTCCCTCCCAGTCCCTCCCAGTCCCCCCATATCCACTCCCAGTCCCTCCCAGTTCCCCTCACCGGCACCTGCTGGGCACGAAGCCGAGCAGGGGGGGCTCCCAGTCCCCCCCAGCCCCCCCCATCCCCCCTCCCAGTCCCTCCCAGTCCCCCCCAGTCCTCCCAGTCCCTCCCAGTCCCCCCATCCCCCCTCCCAGTCCCTCCCAGTCCCCCCCAGTCCCTCCCATTCCCTCCCAGTCCCCCCATCTCCCCTCCCAGTCCCCCCAGCCCCCCCAGCCCCTCACCGGCGCCGGCTGGGCACGAAGCCGAGCAGGGGGGGCTGGCCGTGGGGCAGGACGCGCCTCGCGTGCCACCACTCGTCGTCGGAGGCGTCCAGGACGTGCAGGACGTCCCCGAAGCGGAACGGCAGCGCCTGGCTCAGGAACCCGCAGTCCTTCGCCTTGTCCGAGTCGAACAGCGCCCTGCCGGCACCCAGCGCACCCATGGCACCCATGGCACCCATGGCACCCATGGCAATGGCACCCATGGCTTTGGAATGGCACCCATGGCTTTGGAATGGCACCCAATGGCACCCAATGGCACCCAATGGTATTGCAATGGCACCCATGGCATTGTAATGGCACCCAATGGCACCCAATGGAAACTTAATGGCACCCAATGGCACCCATGGTATTGCAATGGCACCCAATGGTATTGGAATGGCACCCAATGGCACCCATGGCCTTGTCCAAGTCGAACAGCGCCCTGCCGGCACCCAGCGCACCCATGGCACCCATGGCACCCATGGCACCCATGGCACCCATGGCAATGGGACCTGGGGCACCCATGGCTTTGGAATGGCACCCAATGGCACCCAATGGCACCCAATGGTATTGCAATGGCACCCATGGCATTGGAATGGCAACCAATGGTATTGCAATGGCACCCAATGGCACCCATGGCATTGCAATGGCACCCATGGCACCCATCGCAATGGCACCCGGGGCACCCATGGCTTTGGAATGGCACCCATGGCTTTGGAATGGCAACCAATGGCACCCAATGGCACCCAATGGTATTGCAATGGCACCCAATGGTATTGCAATGGCACCCAATGGCACCCAATGGCACCCACGGTATTGGAATGGCACCCAATGGCACCCAATGGTATTGGAATGGCAACCAATGGCACCCAATGGTATTAGAATGGCACCCAATGGAAACTCAATGGCACCCATGGCCTTGTCCGAGTCGAACAGCGCCCTGCCGGCACCCAGCGCACCCATGGCACCCATGGCACCCATGGCACCCATTGCAATGGCACCCGGGGCACCCATGGCTTTGGAATGGCACCCATGGTATTGGAATGGCACCCAATGCTATTGGAATGGCAACCAATGGCACCCATGGCATTGCAATGGCACCCAATGGCACCCAATGGTATTGGAATGGCACCCATGGCACCCAATGGCACCCAATGGCACCCAATGCTATTGGAATGGCAACCAATGGCACCCAATGGTATTGCAATGGCACCCAATGGTATTGCAATGGCACCCAATGGCACCCATGGCACCCAATGGCACCCAATGGTATTGCAATGGCACCCAATGGCACCCAATGGTATTGCAATGGCACCCAATGGCACCCAATGGTATTGGAATGGCACCCAAAGGCACCCAATGGAAACTTAATGGCATTGTAATGGCACCCAATGGCACCCAATGGCACCCAATGGCACCCATGGAAACTGAATGGCACCCATACCCCCCCAATCCCCCGATCCCCCCCTCCCCCATAGCAGCCCCTCTTGGGGTCGCTGCCCCCTATTACCCCAATCCCCTTAATGACCCCATAATGACCCCATATGACCCCATAACGACTCCATACGACCCCATAGAATCCCCCATAACCCACCTGACGTAGAAGCCCCTTTTGGGGTCGCTGCCCCAATCCCCATTAATGACCCCATAACGACCCCATACGACCCCATATGACCCCATACGACCCCATATGACCCCATAATGACCCCATACGACCCCATATGACCCCATACGACCCCATAGAATCCCCCAGAACCCACCTGACGTAGAAGCCCCTTTTGGGGTCGCTGCCCCAATCCCCATTAATGACCCGATAATGACCCCATAACGACCCCATATGGCCCCATACGACCCCATAAGGACCCCATAACCCACCTGACGTAGAAGCCCCTTTTGGGGTCGCTGCGCAGGGAGGCGCTGCCCGACCCCAGGCTGCTGCCCAGCAGCTGCTCCCGCAGGTCGTGGATCTTCGCCTCGAAGCGGCCGTACTCTGCGGGTCAGGGGTCAGGGGTCAGGGGTCAGCGGGGGTCACGGGGCCAGGGGGTCGACTGGGGTCATGGGGGCAATGGGGGTTATGGGGTAATAGGGGGCGATAGGAGTTATGGGGTCAATTGGGGCAGAGGGGGCCATGGGGTCAACAGGGGGCGATAGGGGTCATGGGGTCAACTGGGGTCATGGGGTCAATTGGGGTTATGGGGTCATTAGGGGTCATGGGGTCAATTGGGGTTATGGGGCAGTAGGGGTCAATTGGGGGCAATAGGGGTCATGGGGTCAATAGGGGGCGATAGGGGTCATGGGGTCAACTGGGGTCATGGGGTCAATTGGGACAGGGGGGTCATGGGATCAATTGGGGTCAATTGGGGTCAATAGGGGTCATGGGGTCAACTGGAGTCATGGGGGCAATAGGGGTCAATAGGGTCAATAGGGGTCAATAGGGGTCATGGGGTCAATTGGGGTCAATAGGAGTTATGGGTGCAATAGGGGTTATGGGGTCAACTGGGGTTATGGGGGCAATTGGGGTCATGGGGTCAATTAGGGATTATGGGGTCAATAGGGGTTATGGGGCAATAGGGGTCAACTGGGGTCAATAGGGGTCAATAGGAGTTATGGGGTCAATTGGGGCAGGGGGGTCATGGGGTCAACTGGGGTCATGGGGGCAATAGGGGTCATGGGGTCAATTGGGGGCAATAGGGGTCATGGGGTCAGGGGTCAATAGGGGCTGTGGTTATGGGGTCAGGGGTCATGGGGTCAGAGGTTATGGGGTCAATAGGGTCAGGGGTCAATAGGGTCAATGGGGTGTGGGGTCAGTGGGGCACCGTGGCAGCGGGGCAGAGCCTATGGGGCAGATCTATGGGGCAGATCTATGGGGCAGATGTATGGGGCAGATCTATGGGGCACAGGATCTATGGGGCAGGATCTATGGGGCAGATCTATGGGGCAGGATCTATGGGGCAGATCTATGGGGCAGATGTATGGGGCACGGGATCTATGGGGCAGATCTATGGGGCGGGCTGTTATGGGGTGGGCTCTATAGGGTGGTGTTTATGGGCTGGGCAGTTATGGGGTGGTGCTTATGGGGCGGTGTTTGTGGGGTGGGCTTATAGGGTGATTTTTATGGGGTGTCCGTTATGGGGCAGTGTTTGTGGGGTGGGCAGTTATGGGGCGGTGTTTATGGGATGTCTGTTGTGGGGCGTGTTTATGGGTGCTGTTTATGGGGCGCTGTTTATGGGATGTCCATTATGGGATGTCCGTTATGGGGCGCTGTTTATGGGATGCTGTTTATGGGATGTCCCTTATGGGATGTCCCTTATGGGATGCTGTTTATGGGATGCTGTTTATGGGGTGCTGTTTATGAGGTGCTGTTTATGGGATGCTGTTTATGGGATGTCCCTTATGGGGTGCTGTCTATGGGATGCTGTTTATGGGGCGCTGTTTATGGGATGCTGTTCACGGGGCGCTGCTTATGGGGTGCTGTTTATGGGATGCTGTTTATGGGGTGCTGTCTATGGGGTGCTGTTCACGGGGCGCTGCTTATGGGCACCGACCCTCGGGTTTGTACTGCGCGATGATGGTGACGCTCTGCCCCGCGTTTTTTAGGGCCACGGCCGCCTGCTCGTGGGTGGCGCTGCGCAGGTCGACCCCGTTCACCTGTAGGGGAAACGGGCGCTTATGGGGCGGGGGAACGGCAAGGGGTCAGCGGGGGGGAACGGGGTGGCCTTAATGGGGTGGGGAGGGGATTTAATGGGGTGGGGGGCACGGCTATGGGGTCGTTGGGGGCATAATGGGGTGGGGATGGCAATGGGGTGGGGATATGGGGGTGGAATTAATGGGGTGGGGGGCACAGCTATGGGGTTGGAATGGGGGCATAATGGGGTGGGGATGGCAATGGGGTGGCCTTGATGGGGGTGGAATTAATGGGGTGGGTGGGGACTCAATGGGGTGGGGGGGATTTAATGGGGTGGGGGCACGGCTATGGGGTCGTTGGGGGGCATAATGGGGTGGGGATGGCAGTGGGGTGGGGATATGGGGTGGGGGTGGAATTAATGGGGTGGGGGCACGGCTATGGGGTCGGCGGGGTGGGGGTGGCAATGGGGTGGCCTTGATGGGGTGGGGGTGGAGTTATTGGGTGGGGGGGATTTAATGGGGTGGGGGCACGGCTATGGGGTCGTTGGGGGGCATAATGGGGTGGGGATGGCAATGGGGTGGCGATATGGGGGTGGAATTGATGGGGTGGGAGGGGACTCAATGGGGTGGGGGTGGAGTTAATGGGGTGGGGGGCACGGCTGTGGGGTCGTTGCAATGGGGACAATGGGGTGGGGATGGCAATGGGGTGGCCTTAATGGGGTCGGGGGGTGATGGGGGTCCTTATGGGGTGGGGGCAGTGGGGGGGTCACAATGGGGTGGGGGGCACGGCTATGGGGTCAGCGGGATGGGGATGGCAATGGGGACACATCACTATGGGGCAGCTGTGGGGCAGCAGTGGGGCAGCTATGGGGCAGCAATGGGGCAGCTGTGGGGAAGCTACAGGGCAGCAATGGGGCAGCTGTGGGGCAGCTATGGGGCAGCTGTGGGGCAGCTGTGGGGAAGCTACAGGGCAGCAATGGGGCAGCAATGGGGCAGCAATGGGGCAGCAATGGGGCAGCTATGGGGCAGCAGTGGGACAGCCATGCAATGGGGCAGCAATGGGGCAGCTATGGGGCAGCTATGGGGCAGCCATGCAATGGGGCAGCAATAGGGCAGCTATGGGGCAGCCATGCTATGGGGCAGCTATGGGGCAGCTATGGGGCAGCTATGGGGCAGCGATGTGCAGACGTCACCGTGGAGAGGAGGAGGAGGAGGAGATGAAGATGGCGCCAGGACAGCAATGGGGGCACAGTGGGGGGAGCTACGGGGACAGCGGGGAGCGGCGCTATGGGGCAGCACGGCCCCACATCCCGCCCTACAGCACCAGAACCCCACAACCGCCCCCCCGCCCCATGTCCCACCCCCACACCCCACCCCATAACCCGCCCCATCGCCCCATCCCACCCCACACCCAACATCCCCACCCCATAACCCCCCCCCCCACATCCCAAATCCCACCCCATACCGATGGGATCCGGTCCCCCACCCCATAACCCCCCCATATCAATAGGATCTGGTCCCCTTTCCCCCCCATATCCCATATCCCACCCCATAACCCCATTCCAACAGGACCTCGTCCCCATACCCACCCCATAACCCCACACCCCACATCCCACCCCACATCCCACCCCATAACCCCACACCCCATAACCCCACACCCCACAACCCACCCCATAGCCCCACACCCCACATCCCACCCCATGACCCCACACCCCATAGCCCCACACCCCACATCCCACCCCATAGCCCCACACCCCACAACCCCACACCCCATATTCCATAACCCCACACCCACCCCACACCCCATATCCCATAACGCCCCACCCCACACCGACAAGATCTGGTCCCCCGTCCTATATCCCACCCCATACCCACCCCATAACCCCCCATCCCCCATCCCACACCCCATAACCCCATACCGACAAGATCTTGTCCCCATAACCCCATAACCCCATACGCCACCCCATATCCCCCACCCCATACCGAAGGATCTGGTCCCCCCTCCCATATCCCACCCCATATCCCAGCTGATAACCCCATAACCCCACATCCCATATCCCACATCCCATAACCCCGCAACCCCATACCAACAGGATCTGACACCACATCCCATATCCTATGCTCCACATCCCATATCCCAAACCCCACAACCCCACACCCCATAACCCCACACCCCATACCCCCACACCCCACACCCCATACACCCCATATCCCATAACCCCATAACCCCATAACCCCACACCCCATAACCCCGTACCGACAGGATCTGGTCGCCCTTGCGCAGCTCCCCGCTCAGATCTGACCCCATATCCCATACCCACACCCCATATCCCATATATCCCATACACCCCATAACCCCATACCGACAGGATCTGGTCCCCCTTGCGCAGCTCCCCGCTCAGATCTGACCCCATACCCCACACCCCATATCCCATACACCCCATAACCCCGTACCGACAGGATCTGGTCGCCCTTGCGCAGCTCCCCGCTCAGATCTGACCCCATATCCCATAACCCCATACACCCCATATCCCATATATCCCATAACCCCGTACCGACAGGATCTGGTCGCCCTTGCGCAGCTCCCCGCTCAGATCCGCCGGGCCGCCCGCCAGGATGAAGGAGATAAAAATCCCCTCCCCGTCCTCCCCCCCCACGATGTTGAATCCCAGCCCCGTGGAGCCGCGGTGGATCACGATGCGCCGGGGGTCCCTGGGGGCACAGACCCCATACAGACCCCACACGGACCCCATAAACCCCACGGACCCTATGGAGACACTACTGGGCCCCACAAACCCCACAGGGACCCCCTGGGACCCATAGAGAGCCATTGGGACCCCATAGGGACCTATAGGGAGCCGCGGTGGATCACGATGCGCCGGGGGTCCCTGGGGGCACAGACCCCATACAGACCCCATAGGGACCCCATATGGACCCCATATGGACACATAGACACCCATAGGGACCCCATAGAAACCCCATAGGGACCCCATACAGATCCCATAGAGACCCATACAGAGCCATTGGGACCCCATAGGACCCCATAAGGCCCCACAGGACCCCACAGGGCCCCAAAGGACCCCATAAGACCCCATAAGGCCCCACAGGACCCCAAAGGACCCCATAGGACCCCATAAGGCGCCATAGGACCCCACAGGGCCCCAAAGGACCCCATAAGACCCCATAAGGCCCCACAGGACCCCATAGGACCCCACGGGGTCCCCAGCCCCCCGTAGGACCCCAAAGGACCCCATAGGACCCCATAAGGCCCCATAGGACCCCATAGGACCCCACAGGACCCCCAGCCCCCTGTAGGACCCCAAAGGACCCCATAGGACCCCATAAGGCCCCATAGGACCCCACAGGGCCCCAAAGGACCCCAAAGGACCCCATAGGACCCCACAGGGCCCCACAGGACCCCCAGCCCCCCGTAGGATCCCTGTAGGGCCGCACCTGGGGACGTCGTCGTCGGGCAGCAGATCTTTGGGGCCGGGCGAGTAGCGGTGCGGGGACGTGGGGGTCATGGCGGGGGGGAAGTCCGGCCCCAAATAACTCTGTGGGGTCAGCTCTGCGTCCAGGGCGCCGGGGTACGCTGCGGGGACAGGGTCAGGGGCTGCGGGGTTGTGGGGTTGTGGGGTTGTGGGGTTGTGGGGCTGTGGGGCTGTGGGGTTGTGGGGTTGTGGGGTTGTGGGGTTGTGGGGCTGTGGGGTTGTGGGGCTGTGGGGCTGTGGGGCTGTGGGGCTGTGGGGTTGTGGGGCTGTGGGGCTGTGGGGTTGTGGGGTTGTGGGGTTGTGGGGCTGTGGGGTTGTGAGGCTGTGGGGTTGTGGGGTTGTGGGGTTGTGGGGCTGTGGGGCTGTGGGGTTGTGGGCCCTATGGGGCCTTATGAGGTGCTATTGGGGCTATTGGGGTGTGGGGGAATGGGGGCTATGGGGGCAATGGGGGGTTATGGGGGAATGGGGGAATGGGGTTATGGGGGAATGGGGGCTATGGGGGGCTATGGGGGGCTATGGGGGAATAGGGGTCTATGGGGTTATGGGGTTAGGAGGGTTAGAGGGGATTATGGGGGCTATGGGGGGCTATGGGGGCAATGTGGGACTATGGGGTTATAGGGGAGTGGGGTCCTATGGGGGGCTGGGAGCCCTATGGGGCCTTATGGGGTCTTATGGGGGCTATGGGGGGAGTTATGGGGGCTACGGGGTTCTGAGGGTAACGGGGGAGTGGGGGGCTTCGGGGGGGCTGTGGGGTTATGGGAGTTTATGGGGCAATGGGGGCTATGGGGGGCAATAAGGGGGGCTGGGCTGGGAGGACTGGGGGGGGCAGTTGGAGGACCGGGGCGCTGTTGGAAGACTGGGGGGGGGCAACTGGAGGACTGGGGGGGCGGTTGGAGGACTGGGGGGGGGCAGCTGGAGGACTGGGGCGCTGTGGGAGGACCGGGGGGGCAGTTGGAGGACCGGAGGACGGGGGCGCTGTGGGAGGAATGGGGGCGGTCGGAGGAGCGCCGCACGGGGGCGCTGTGGGAGGAATGGGGGCGGTTGGAGGAGCGCCGCACGGGGGCGCTGTTGGGAGGAATGGGGGCGGTTGGAGGAGCGCCGCACGGGGGCGCTGTGGGAGGAATGGGGGCGGTTGGAGGAGCGCCGCACGGGGGCGCTGTGGGAGGAATGGGGCGGTTGGAGGAGCGCCGCACGGGGGCGCTGTGGGAGGAATGGGGGCGGTTGGAGGAGCGCCGCACGGGGGCGCTGTGGCGCACACCGGTGATGTCGGGCAGCGCGGCGCCGTGCTTGGCCACGCGCAGATACACCACGTCGTAGCAGTTCTTCAGCGCCGCCACCGCGTCCTCGTGCATCACGTCCTCCAGGCTCACGTTGTTCACCTGCCGGCGGCCGGGACCACGTGACCCCACTGACCCCAGTGACCCCAAGGGCCCCAGTGACCCCAGTGACCCCAGTGACCCCAAGGGCCCCAATGGCCCCAGTGACCCCAATGACCCCAATGATCCCAATGACCCCAATGATCCCAATGACCCCAAGGACCCCAATGATCCCTAAGGACCCCAATGGCCCCAGAGACCCCAGTGACCCCACTGATCCCAATGACCCCAAGGACCCCAATGATCCCAGTGACCCCAATGGCCCCAGAGACCCCAGTGACCCCACTGATCCCAATGACCCCAATGGTCCCAGTGACTCCAATGACCCCAATGATCCCAATGTCCCCAAGGACCCCAACCCCAATGGCCCCAATGGCCCCAATAACCCCACTGACCCCAGTGACCCCAATAACCCCAGTGACCCCAATGGTCCCAGTGACCCCAGTGACCCCCCTGATGCCAATGATCCCAATAATCCCAATGATCTCAACAACCCCAGTGACCCCAACCCCACTGACCCCCCTGATCCCAACGACCCCAATGGTCCCAATGACCCCAAGGACCCCAACCGCCCCAATAACCCCAATAACCCCAATAACCCCAGTGACCCCAGTGACCCCAATGACCCCAATGACTCCAATGACCTCAACCCCACTGACCCCAGTGACCCCAAAAACCCCACTAACACCAGTGACCCCAAACCCAATGACCTCAGTGACCCCAATCCGTGACCCCACTGACCCCAACAACCCCAACCCCAGTGACCCCAATGACCCCATCGCCCCCCATCGCCCCCATTGCCCCCCCAGCCCCCATCAGCCCCCAGCCCCCCCCCCATTCTCACAGCCAGGATTTTGTCCCCAATCTGCAGCCCCCCCCCCAGGCCCCCATCGCCCCCCACCCCCCCAGCCCCCCCCCCATTCCCCCATTGCCCTCCATTGCCCCCCCACCCCCCATTCTCACCACCAGGCTCCTGTCCTCGACCTGCAACCCCCCCCAGCCCCCCATCACCCCCTAACCCCCCCAGACCCCCATCGCCCCCCACCCCCCCATCCCCCCCCATCCTCACCGCCAGGCTCTCGTCCCCAACCTGCAGCCCCCCCCCACCCCACATCCCCCCATCACCCCCCACCACCCCAGCTCCCCATCTCCCCCCACCCCCCCCAGCCCCCAGCCCCCCATCGCCCCCCAGCCCCCCCATCCCCCACTCTCACCACCAGGCTCCTGTCCTCGATCTGCAGCCCCCCCCCAGCCCCCCATCACCCCCCCCCCCATTCTCACCACCAGGATCTTGTCCCTGACCTGCAGCCCCCCCCACCCCCCCATCACCCCCCACCCCCCCAGCCCCTCCCCAGCCCCCCATTGCCCCCCCACCCCCCCCAGCCCCCCCCATTCTCACCACCAGGCTCTTGTCCCCAACCTGCAGCCCCCCCCACCCCCCCATCACCCCCCACCCCCCCAGCCCCCCCCATTCTCACCACCAGGCTCTTGTCCCCAACCTGCAGCCCCCCCCACCCCCCCATCACCCCCTAACTCCCCCAGCCCCCCATTGCCCCCCCCCCCCCCACCACCAGGATCTTGACCCCAATCTACAGCCCCCCCCCCATCACCCCCCACCCCCCCAGCCCCCCCCATTCTCACCGCCAGGCTCTTGTCCCCAACCTGCAGCCCCCCCAGCCCCCCATTGCCCCCCCCCTCACCGCCAGGATCTTGTCCCCAATCTGCAGCCCCCCCCCAGCCCCCCACCCCCATTACCCCCCCTGCCCCCCCTCACCTCCCCATCCTCACCGCCAGGATCTCATCCCCAACCTGCAGCCCCCCCCCAGCCCCCCATCACCCCCCACCCCCCCAGCCCCCCATTGCCCCCCCCTCACCGCCAGGATCTTGTCCCCGATCTGCAGCCGGCCGTCTTTGTGCGCCGCCCCCCCCTCGATGACTTTGGTGACGTAGATGCTGTTGTCCCCAGGGATGTGCTGGTTGCCCACCCCCCCCGCGATGCTGAACCCCAAACCTGGGGGGCGCAAATTGGGGGGGGGGGGGGTCAGGGGGGGGCCCCGAAAGGGGAACCGGGGAGATCCGACCCCACAGAGCCCCGCGTTTGGGATCTGAAGGGCTTTGGGGTCCCCATGTTTGGGGGGGGGGGGGGCATAGGGAGCCCCGTCTGTGTTTGGGGACCCCCCCCATTTGGGGGCTCTGCTCCGTTGGGGTCCCTTTTATTTGGGGTGGGGGTCCATAGGGGTCCCCACATTTGGGGCCCCCCCCATTTGGGGGCTCTGCTCCGTTGGGGGCGCCGTTATTTGGGGTGGGGGTCCGTAGGATTAGGGTTAGGGGTCCCTGCATTTGGGGTCTCTGGTCCATTGGGATGCCCTTTATTTGGGGTGGGGGTCTGTAGGATTAGGGTTAGGGGTCCCCGCATTTGGGATCTGTGGTCCACTGGGGTCCCCCGATTTGGGGTCCCCCCATTTGGGGTGGGGGTCTATATGGATCCCCGTCTATGTTTGGGGGCCCCCCCATTTGGGGTGCCCACATTTGGGGTCTCTGCTCCATTGGGGTCCCCTTTATTTGGGGTGGTGGTCCCTATGGGGTCCCCACATTTGGGGTGTCCACATTTGGGGTCTCTGGTCCACTGGAGTCCCCTGATTTGGGGTCCCTCTGGGGTCCCTATTGGAGTTCCTTATAGGGTCCCTATTGGGGTCTCTGTTGGGGTTTCTCTCGGGGTCCCCCTGGGGGTCCCTATGGAGTCACTACTGGGGTTTCTATTGGGGTCCCTATTGGGGTTCCTTATGGGGTCCCTATTAGGGTCTCTGTTGGGGTTTCTATGGGGTCCCTATCGGGGGTCCCTATGGGGTCCCTATTGGGGTTCCTTATGGGATCCCTATTGGGGTTCCTTATGGGGTCCCTATTAGGGTCTCTGTTGGGGTCCCTATTGGGGTCTCTGTCAGGGGTCTCTGTGGGGTCCCTACTGGGGTTTCTAGTGGGGTCCCTATTGGGGTTCCTATTGGGGTCCCTATTGGGGTTGCTGTTGGGGTTTCTATTGGGGTCCCTACTGGGGGTTCCTATGGGGTCCCTATTAGGGTCTCTGTTGGGGTCCCTATCAGGGGTCCCTATGGGGTCCCTATTGGGGTTTCTATTGGGGTCCCTATTGGGGTCCCCCTGGGGGTCCCTATGGGGTCCCTATTGGGGTTTCTATTGGGGTCCCTATTGGGGTCCCCCTGGGGGTCCCTATTGGGGTCTCTGTTGGGGTTTCTATTGGGGTCCCTATCAGGGGTCCCTATGGGGTCCCTATGGGGTTTCTATTGGGGTCCCTATTGGGGTCCTCCTGGGGGTTCCTATTGGGGTCTCTGTTGGGGTTTCTATTGGGGTCCCTATTGGGGTCCCTATTGGGGCTCCTTATGGGGTCCCTATTGGGGTCTCTGTCAGGGGTCCCTATGGGGTTTCTATTGGTGTTTCTCTCGGGGTCCCCCTGGGGGTCCCTGCGGTGCCCCTCACCTTTGGGCCCCTTGATGAGCTTCACCTCCACCACCTTCTCGGCGCCCGCTTTCCGCCGCATGACGTAGAGCCGCACCACGGCGCCCGCCTCCTTCAGCGCCTCCACGGCCGCGCTGTGCGTCACCTCCCGCACGTCCGCCTCGTTCACAAACAGGATGCTGTCGTTCACCCTGAGGAGGGGGCGGTCGGGGGTCTTTGGGGGCCCCGGGGGGGGGCCGGGGGGGGGATGTGGGGGGAGCTCGGGGGAGCTGGAGGGTCCTAGAGGGGAGTTTGGGGGTCCTGGGGGGTCCTAGAGGGGAGTTTGGGGGTCCTGGGGGGTCCTAGAGGGAAGTTTAGGGGTCCTTGGGGGTCCTGGGGGGGAGTTTGGGGGAGCTGGAGGGTCCTAGAGGGGAGTTTGGGGGTGCTGGGGGGGGAGTTTGGGGGGTTGGAGGGTCCTGGGGGGGTCCTGGGGGGCTTTTGGGGGTCGTAAGGGGGGATATGGGGGGAGTTTGGGGGAGCTGGAGGGTCCTAGAGGGGAGTTTGGGGGTCCTGGGGGGGAGTTTGGGGGTCCTGGGGGGTCCTAGAGGGGAGTTTGGGGGTCCTGGGGGGGAGTTTGGGGGGTTGGAGGGTCCTAGAGGGGAGTTTGGGGGTCCTGGGGGGGAGTTTGGGGGGCTGGAGGGTCCTAGAGGGTAGTTTGGGGGTCCTGGAGGGTCCTGGGGGGGAGTTTGGGGGGCTGGAGGGTCCTAGAGGGTAGTTTGGGGGTCCTGGAGGGTCCTGGGGGGGAGTTTGGGGGAGCTGGAGGGTCCTAGAGGGGAGTTTGGGGGTGCTGGGGGGGGAGTTTGGGGGGTTGGAGGGCACTGGGGGGGTCCTGGGGGGCTTTTGGGGGTCATAAGGGGGGATATGGGGGGAGTTTGGGGGAGCTGGAGGGTCCTAGAGGGGAGTTTGGGGGTCCTGGGGGGGAGTTTGGGGGGCTGGAGGGTCCTAGAGGGGATTTTGGGGGTGCTGGGGGGGAGTCTGGGAGGCTGGAGGGTCCTGGGGGGTCCTGGGGGCCTTTTGGGGGTCGTAAGGGGGGATATGGGGGGAGTCTGGGGGAGCTGGAGGATCCTAGAGGGGAGTTTGGGGATCCTGGTGGGGAATTTGGGGGGCTGGAAGGTCCTGGGGAGGTCCTGGGGGGCCTCTGGGGGTCCTAGGGGGGATATGGGGGGAGTTTGGGGGGTCCTGGGTGGGAGTTGGGGGGGAGTTTGGGGGGCCGGAGGGTCCTAGAGGGGAGTTTGGGGGTCCTGGGGGGAGTCTGGGGGGCTGGAGGGCTCTGGGGGGGTCCTGGGGGGCTTCTGAGGGTCCTAGGGGGATATGGGGGGAGTCTGGGGGGTCCTGAGGGGAGTTGGGGGGGAGTCTGGGGGGCTGGAGGGTCCCAGGCGGGTTCTGGGGGGTCCTGGGGGGCTTTTGGGTCCCCTAAAGGGGGTCCCACCTGAGGAGGTGGGGGTCTTTCAGGGAGGATCTGGGGGTCCCACCTGGGGGTTGTCCATGAGGGGGGGTGGGGGTCTTTCAGGTGGGCTCTGGGGGGGGGGGTCCATGGGAGGTTTTGGGGGGTCTCTGAGGGGGTTTCTGGGGGTCCCACTTGGGGGGGGGGGGTCCAGAGGGGGGTGGGGGGCTTTGAGGGGGTTTCTGGGGGTCCCACTTGGGGGGGGGGGTTTCGGGGGGGGTGGTGGGGGTCCCACCTGAGGCGCCCGTCCTGCGCCGCCGCTCCGCCGGGGATGATTTTGGTGATGAAGATGGAGGGGTCGTCCCCCACGTGGGGGTTGTCGGTGCCCCCCGCGATGCTGAACCCCAACCCCGAGTTCCCCTGGAGGGGGGGGGGGCAGCAGGGGGACCCCCGTCAGCCCCACGGAACGAGGGCTGGGGGGGCCTGAAAGGGAAGCAGGGGGGGGGGTCCCGTAGGGGGTGGGGGGCGCGGAGTTGGAGGTCTTGGGGGACCCGGGGGGGGGGTAATGATGGGGGTGGTCCCAGAATTTGGAGGAGGACCCACGTGGGGGTCTGGGAGGAGCCCAATATTTTGGGGGGGGGCAGACTGCAGTTCCTGGGGGACCCATGGGAGGGTCCCAATATGGGGGGGGGACCAAGGGGGGAAGGAGGGGGGGGCAATATTTGGGTCCTGGGGGAGGGGCCAATAACTGGGGGGGGTCCTGTGGTGTCATTGGGTCCCCATGGGGGTCTGGGGGGGGGGGTCCCAATATATGTGGGGGGGGAGCCCCCTGAGGGGGGATTAGAGGTCCTAGGGGACCCTTGGGGGGGGGGAGCCTAATAATTGGGTGGGGGGGGTTCAATATATGGGGGGGGGGGTCCCGTGGGGTCCCCATGGGAGTCCGAGGGGGGGGGTTCCCAAAAATTGGGGTGGGGGTCCCGTGGGGGGGGGATCTGGATATTTGGGGGGGGTCTCACCCTCTCCAATGTGATTTCTTCGTACTCCATTTCCCCCTCAGTGCCGTTCACCTGGGGGGGGGGAGAAACGTGAGGGGGGGGCAGAAGAAGAAATTGGGGGGTGGGGGGGGGGAACAATGAGGGGAGGGCAGAAGAAATTGGGGGGTGGGGGGGGGAAACGTTGAGGGGGGGCTGGGGGGGTCACTCACGTAAGCGGGCGCCTCCAACGTGTCGGTGTTGACGATGACAGGAGGCGAATTGGCCTGGGGGGGGGGCAATTAATTAGGGGGGGGACAATTAACCAGAGCCACCCCCCCCCCCATACACACACAATGCTGGGCCCAGGTGGGGGCGGGGCTTGAGGCGGTGGGCGGGGCTTGGAGGACAGTGGGTTGGGGCTGTGATTGGTGGGGATTGGAGAGGTGGGCGGAGCTTGCGGTTGGTGGGCGGGGCATTGGGGAGGTGGGCGGGGCTTGGTAGAAGGCAGGGCTTTTAACTGGCTGATCATAGGGCTTGCGGTTGTGGGCGGGGCTTATGGTAGTGGGCGGGGCTTGGGGTGGGCGGGACTCGCGGTTGTGGGAGGGGCTTCGGGCAGGTGGGCGGAGCTTAAATTGCTGCATTGCAAGTGGGGACTGGTGATGGTGGGCGGGGCATGGGTTGTGGGCGGGGCTTTCTGGCTATGGGCGGGGCTTATCGTTGTGGGCGGGGTTTAGGGCATGTGGGCGGGGCTTTTATAAGGGTGTCCGGTGGGTGGGGACTGGCGATTGTGGGCGGGGCCTGGGGTTGCGGGCGGGGTTTGTGAGTGGGCGGGGCTTTGGCTTTGTGGGTGGGGCTTCCGTTTGTGGGCGGGGCTTGATGTTGTGGGCGGGGCTCTTCTATGGCTGCTAGGTGCGTAGGGGCTGGCGATTGGGCGGGGCTTGTGGTTTGTGGGCGGGACTTCCGTTGGTGGGCGGGGCTTGTGGGTTGTGGGCGGGGCTTACCTGGCTGGGCAGGTGGGCGGGGCTCTGCTCCAGGGGGGGGCTGTCCTCATCCTGGTAGCGGTATTTCTATGGGGGGGGGGGGGCAGGGGTTGGGGGTCAGTGGGGTCGAATTTGGGGGGTGGGGGGGTTGCATGGGGGTCAGCGGGGGTCAGTGGGGGTCAGTGGGGGTCAATGGGGGTCCATGGGAATGGGGGGGTCCAGGGGGTGGGGGGAATGGGGAGACAATGGGGGGAATGGGGACAATGGGGGGGAATGGGGACAATGGGGGGGAATGGGGACAAAGGGGGGAATGGGGACAAAGGGGGGAATGGGGCTGCGGGGCTGGGGGGGCACTGAGGGGCACTGGGGACAACAGGGCCGTCCGGCACGCAGCAATCAGAGCCCGTCCCCCCCCCCCCCAACCACCTCAGCGGTAATTAAAGCGAATTAGAAGTAATTAAGCACAGTGTTAATCAGCACAGGGGCGCGGGGACGGCGCGGGCTCGTTACGCTAACGAACTGTTGGGGGAGGAAGGGGGGGGGGGTGGAAAAAGGCACAGCGCTGTGTCCCCCCCCCCACCCCCCCATATCCCCAAAGCCCCCACATCCCCCCCAGTGCCCCCGCATCCCCCCAACCCACAACCCCCTCCCTGCCCCCCCCCCCCCATTAATCCCAGCTCTGGATGAGGATTACGGCTTAAGCTGAGAGCTGGGGGGGGGGGATGGGGAAAGCCAGTGCCCCCCCCCAGTGCTCCCAGTATTCCCACCAGTGCCCCCCCAGAGCCCCGATTTCCCCCATCCCAGTGCCCCCCATCCCCCCCCAGTACCCCCCCAATCCTCCCAGTTCCCCCAGTTCTCCCTTCCCCCCCCCCCCAGTTCTGCCCCGGTGCCCCCCACCCCCCCAGTTCCCCCCCATATCCCCCATCTCAGCCCACCCCCACTGCCCTCAAACACCGCAGTGCCCCCCCGGTTTCCCCATTTCTCCAACCCCAGCCCCCCCAGTGCCCCCCCCACCCCCCAGTTCCCCCACATCCCCCATTCCAGCCCCACCGATGCCCCCCAAATCCCCCCCACCCCTCTCAGTGCCTCCATTTCTCCCTCCCCAGCCCCCCCAGTGCCCCCCCACCCCCCAGTTCCCCCATATCCCCCACACCATTCCCTCCCAGTACCCCCCCACACCCCCCAGTGCCCCCAAACCCCCCAATGCCCCCACACTTTCCCCATATCCCCCACCCCAGCCCCCCCGATGCCCCCCCACACCCCCAGTTCCCCCATTTCCCCCACCCCAGTCCCCCCCAGTTCCCCCCACCCCCCACCCCAGCCCCCCTCAATGCCCCCCAGCTTCCCCCCACCCCTCCCAACCCACCCCCACTTCCCGCCCCTGCACCTGGCAGCACCCGAAGGCCGCGGCCGCCATCGCCGCCCCATGACCCTCACGGGCCCCCGTACCGCCCCCCCCCCCCCCCCCCCCCCCGAACCGCGTCACCATAGCGACCGCACGCGGCGCCGAAAGAGTTAACCGGAAGTGTGGGCGTGGCCTCACCCCCCCAAGCCCCGCCCACCGACCGCCCTCAGGGGGGCCGCCGTTGCCCGGCAACGCCGCGCGGCCGCGTCGCTTAGCAACGAGCGGGGAAGGGAGGGGGCAGCGTTGCTAAGCAACGCGGAGCGGCTGCGGGGCGGCGGCGTCGCGTAGCAACGAGGGGGGGAAAAAAAAAAAAGGCGGGAGGGGCGGCGTTGCTTAGCAACGGGGCTGCCTCCATCGCTCCCTATAGGCCCCATAGGCCTCTGTAGGCCGCGCAGGCCTCGGCGGGGCGCGGAGGGCCCACGGATGGGACCTAAAAGCGGGGGGGGGGAGGGGAGGGGTCGGGGTAAGGGGGGGTCGGGGGGGGAGGGGGGGGGGCGCACACGCGTGTAAGGCCCACCCCCGGGCAGCGCTCACAGCGGCCGCCCCCACGCGTCGCCATGGCAACGCCGCCCCCACGGAGGTGGTGGTGGTGTTTTGGGGTGGAGGGGGGGTGGGGGGGGGGTGTCCCCCCCTTCACGTGTCCCCCCTCCTTCACGTGTCGTCGTCGTCCCCCCCTTCACGTGGGGCGCGGGGTCATATTTGGGGGGGGGGGGGGGCGTAGAGAGGGGCACGGGACCCCCGAGTGCCACAGGTAGAAATCCCCCCCCCACACACACACTGCCCCCAAAAGAGCCCCTCTGCCCCATTGACCACCCCCAAGACCCCCCCAGGTACCATAGAGAGGAAACCTTGGCGGTACAGAGCGGCCCCTGGGACCCCCAGACACCACAGAGACCCCCAGATACCATAGAGATGACTCCCCCTCGTAGCACAGAGCGGCCCCCGGGACCCCCAGCACCACAGAGACCCCCGGAGGAGCCCCAGCACCGCACAGACCCCTCCCCACATACCATAGAGAGGACCCCCAGCGCCGGACAGAGCAGCCCCAGAGATCACAGAGAGAAGACCCCCGAAGACTGTAAGGAACCCCCCCCACCCCCAAGGGCCTGCAGAGACCCCCAAACCCCACAGAGACCCCCGCGGGGCCATAGAGAGACCCCCAAACCCCACAGAGACCCCCGCGGGGCCATAGAGAGACCCCCAAACCCCCCACGGATGCCCCCCCAGCCCCGCTGAGAGCCCCCCCGTACCACAGGGATCCCCTTAGAGCCGGAGGGAACCCAGCAGGACCCCCACAGGAGCCCAGAACCCCCCCCCAACCGCCCAGAGGAGCCCCCCCCCAGCCCCACTGTCCGACCCCCAATTACCGCAGAGCCCCCTCCCCCCACAACCCCCCCCCAAAAGCACGGAGAGCCCCCGAATACCGCAGAGAGCACCAAAATACCGCAGAGAGCCCCCCCTTCCCCCCCCCTCCGAGCCCAGAGACCCCCAAGGACCCCCAAGGACCCCTAGGGACCCCCCCCCAGGAGCCTTCGTGTCCCCACAGACCCCCCAAATACCACCGAGGCACCCCCCCCCCCCAGGAGCCAATAGAGACCCTACGTTCCACAGAGACCCCCCCCCATCCCCATCCCCATCCCTGGGGGCCCAGAAAGACCCCCAATACCATAGAGACGCCACCAGGGGCCCAGAGCGGCCCCCGCAGACCCCCAGATCCCACCCAGAAGACCCCCAAGCGGCCCAGAGATGCCACAGAGACCCCCCCCGTACCAACGAGCCGAACCTTAGAGACCCCCGAGCATCACCGAGACACCCCCCCCCACCCACCCCAAAATACCACCGAGAGGACCCCCAGGGTGCGCAGAGCGCCCCCTCGGATCACCATCGAGATGCCCCGAAGGCCGCAGAAAGATCTCCCCCCAAATACCACCGAGAGGACCCCCAGAGCGTCCAGAGCGCCCCCTCGGAGCACCACCGAGATGCCCCGAAGGCCGCAGAGCGACCCCCCCCAGCGTACCACCGAGAGGACCCCCAGGGAGCCTAGAGCGGCCCTGGGGACCCCTTTCCAAATACCACCGAGACGCCCCTAGGATGGAAAGGGGGGTGAGGGGGGGGGGGGTGGGTAGAGCGTCCCCCTCACCCCTCGCAAAAGCCCCGCAAGGCCCCAAAACGTCCCAAAATGGCCCCAAAAACGGCAGCGGAGCGGCGGGGGCTTACCTTGGTGGTGACGATACAGAGGCAGTCCATGGCGGAGTACGGGGGGGGGGGGGGAAGAGGAAGAAGGGGAGAAAGGGGGGCGGGCGGGTGGGTGGGTGGGTGGGTGGGGGGGGAAGGGGGGCTGAGGTCGGAGGGGAGCGGGGCCGGGGCCGAGCGGGGACGGGGACGGGCGGAGGCGGCGGAGCGGAGAAACGGCGGAGAGGAGAGGGGGGGGGCGGGGGGCGGGGAGAGGGGAGGGGGGGGGGATATTGGGGGGGGGGGGGGGTTAACCCGGAGTGTGCCGGGATGGAAACGGGGGGGGTGGGGGGGGGTAAGGGGGGGGATGTAGGGGGGATATGGGGGTGGGGGGGGGATATATGGGGGGTATGGGGGGTAAGGGGGGATGTATGGGGTATAGGGGGGGGATGTAGGGGGGATAAAGGGGGATTTGGGGGGATGGGGGGGGTAAGGGGGGGGATGTAGGGGGGATATGGGGGGATATGGGGGTGGGGGGGGGATATATGGGGGGTATGAGGGAATATGCGGGGTATGGGGGGGGATATGGGGGGATATGGGGGGTAAGGGGGGGATGTAGGGGGGATATGGGGGTGGGGGGGGGATATATGGGGTATATGGGGGGGGATATGGGGGGATATGGGGGTGGGGGGTGGGGATATATGGGGTATATGGGGAGTATGGGGGGATATGGGGGGATGTGAGGGGGGGAGGGGATGTATGGGGTATAGGGGGTGGATATTGGGGGGATAGGGGGGGATTTGGGGGGATGGGGGGGGTAAGGGGGGGGATATGGGGTATATGGGGGGTATGAGGGGATATGGGGGGGGATATGGGGGGGAATATGGGGGGAAAATCGGGGGATAGGAGGGGTGGGGGGGATGTATGGGGTATATGGAGGGGATATGGGGGGGATATTGGGGGGTATGGGGGGGATAGGGAGGGATGTAGGGGGTATGGGGGGGGATATGGGGGGATATATGGGGTATATAGGGGGATGTGGGGGGATGTAGGGGGTATATGGGGGCATGGGGGGGGAATATGGGGGGATGGGAGGGGTGGGGGGGATATGGGGGGGGATATTGGGGGGGCATTGGGTGGAGGGCAGGACTTGGGGGGGATATATGGGGTATATGGGGGGATATTGGGGGGATAGGGGGGGATTTGGGGGGATGTAGGGAGGGCATGGAGGGATATGGGGGGATATGGGGTGGGTAAGGGGGATATAGAGAGACATTTGGGGTATGTAGGGGAATATGGGGGGCATTTGGGGGGATATGAGAGGGGTTTGGGGGGATATGGGGGGTATAGGGGGAGCATGGGGGGATTTGGGGGGGGGAATGGGGGGAGATATGGGGAATATAGGGGGTAAGGGGGGATATATGGGGTATAGGGGGGGTAAAGGGAGTATATAGGGGGATTTGGGGGAGATGTAGGGGGATTTATGGGGGAGTTATGGGGGGATTTGGGGGGATATGGGGGGTATGGGGGGTTTCAGGGGGAGATATGGGGGGGTTATGGGGGAGATATAGGGGTTATGGGGCGGCATGGAGGAATATATGGGGTGATGTGGGGAGATATGGGGGGGTTATGGGGGAATATGGGGGTATAGGGGGCATTTGGGGTGGATTTGGGGGACATGGGGGGAGCGGGGTGGGGATATGGGGGGGACATGGGGGGAGTGGGGTGGAGGTGGGGCATTGTGTGGTTATGGGGTCGCTATGGGGCTGGGGGGGGGGTTTTACCCGTGGCCGTGGGGGGGGCGCGGCGCTGATGGCCGCTTCGTAGCATTCCTGGATGTCTGGGGGGGGGGGGCAGTGAGACCCACATCCCCGCCCCATAGATCGCCCCATAGATCCCCCATTGCCCCCCCCCACCCCATAGATCCCCCCGTTGCCCCCCCCCACCCCATAGACCCCCGTGTTGCCCCCCCCCCGTCTCATAGATCCCCCATTTCCCCCCACCCCATAGCCCCCCCCATTGCCCCCCCCTCCCCACAGCGCCCCCATTGCCCCCCCCTCCCCACAGCCCCCCCATAGCCCCCCACCCCCTCGCCCCCCCCGTACCCAGCAGTGCCCCAAACAAGGGGCTCTCCAGCACCTCCTCCAACGCCCGCACTGCGCTCTGCCCTATAGATTGGGGGGGGGGGGGGGTCGAGGGGGGGTCACCCCACAATGGGACCCACACAGAGCCCCCCCCATACACCCCCCCTCCCCCCATTTATGGTTCTGTGCCCCATCGCTCCCCCTATGGGTCAGAGCCCCCCCCCATAACCCCTATCTATGGGTTCGTGCCCCCCCCGTGTCCCCCCCATGGGTCTGTGACCCCCCCCCCCCCCATAACTCTCTATAGGTCCGTGCCCCCCCCGTCCCCCCCCCATGGGTCCGTGCCCCCCCACAGCTCTCTATGGGTTCGTGCCCCCCCCCATGGGTCTGTGACCCCCCCCTCCCCATAACTCTCCATGGGTCCATGCCCCCCCCCCGTGTCCCCCCCCCATGGGTTCCCCCCCCCCCATAACTCTCTATGGGTCCGTGCCCCCCCCGTGCCCCCCCCCATGGGTCTGTGACCCCCCCCATAACTCTCTATGGGTCCATGCCCCCCCCCCCCGTGTCCCCCCCCATGGGTTCCCCCCCCCCCATAACTCTCTATGGGTCCGTGCCCCCCCCCAACCTCCTCTGTAGGGTCCGTGCCCCCCCCCCATCGCTCCCCCTATGGGTCAGAGCCCCCCCCCCCATAACCCCCCCCATGGGGCCGTGCCCCCCCCCATGGGGCCGTGCCCCCCCCCAGCTCTCTATGGGGCCACGCCCCCCCCGCAGCTCACCCCGCCGCACCGCCATGGCCCCACACAATAATCCCATTGAGTGGCTTAAATGGGGGGGGGGGGGGTAATTAACAGCCCCCCCACCGCCACCGCGCGGGGCATTGTGGGTAATGTAGTTCCCCCCCCCCCCCAAAAAAAAAAGACTCTGAAATACGTTTGTAACTTTATTAGTTTAATTAAGAATAATTAAGGCACCAAGGGGGGGGGGGGGGTCATGGGCCCCATTATGGGGGGGGAGGGCGGTCAGGTCCCATTAATTCTATAGGGCCGACAATGGGGGGGGTATGGGCCCCATGGGGGGGGGGGGGCAGATCCCATTAATTCTTATAGGGCCGATTGGGGGGGGGGCTTTTGGGGCCCATTTTGGGGTTGATGGCCCCATTTTTTGGGGGGGGGGATCCAGGTCAAATTGGAGGGGGGGGGGTCAAATCCCAATTAATTCCTATAGGGCTGAATGAGGGGGGGGGTTTAAGACCCCATTTTTTTTGGGGGGGGGGTTGTGAGCCCCTTTGGGGGCGGGGGAAGGCGCTCGCGGGGGGGTTTAATTAAAGAGAAATGTTAATTGAGAGAACATTAAGAGAGCAGCATTAATTAAAGAAGGGGATGAATTACGAAATATTTGGAGGGGTGCTAATTGGGGGGGGGGTCCCGCAGACCCTTAATCCCCCCCCACTCCTCCAGGACCCCCCCCATAAACCCCCCTTCACCTCCCCAAGGCCCCCCCACCCCCTCAGGACCCCCTCCAAAGCCCCCCCTCGACCCCCAACCCCCCCCATATTCTCACGACCCCCCCATCGCCCCCAAAGCCCCTCCGTACGCCCCCCATCCCCCCCGAAAAGCCCCCCCCCCATATCCTCAGGACCCCCCCAGACCCTTAATACCCCCCAACCCCCACAAAGCCCCCCCCAACCCCCTCACACCCCCCATACACCCCGACCCCCCCCCATACCCTCATGACCCCCCCCACCCCCAAAGCCCCCCCAGACCCTCCCACCCCCTCAGGACCCCCATAACCCCCCTCACTGCCCCCCACCCTCCCAGGACCCTCCCCCCAATTCCCCCCCCCCAGACCCCCAAAACCCCTCCGTACCCCCCCAGGACCCCCCCCAGATCCTCAGGACCCCCCCAGCCCCCTCACGACCCCCCCCAAATCCCCCCCTCCCTTAAGGACCCCCCCGCCCTCAGCCCCATCCCCGCAGCGCTGCCCACGTGGTGCCGCTTGGGGCCGGACCGGAAGTAGACGCATCCACTTCCGGTAGGCAGATGTATGCAAATGAAGCGCGGCTTGGAGGGAACGCCTTAAAATGGCGGCGCCGCTCCGCCCGAAAATGGCGGCGCGGTTGGCATGGGAACGAAGCCACGCCCACGCCTTGCTATGGAGACGGAAAGGGGGCGCGGGAACGGGGGTGACGTCACGAAGTGGGCGGGGTTTGCTGACGGTACGACGTGGGCGGGGCTTGGTGACGTCACGATGTAGGCGTGGCTGCGATGCGGGTACGCCGCACGGTGGGCGGGGCTACGGGCGCGCGTGACGTCACGAAGTGGGCGGGGCGTGGAAAAGGGCGGCCCAAGGGGGGGTCGGGAGACCCGCGAGGGGGGGGGGGGGGGGCACCAAATTGGGGGGGGCGTCCGTAATGGAGGGGGGGTCAGAATTTGGGGGGGGGGGCATGAAGGGGAAGAGCATAGAGGGGAGCGGTGGGGAGGGGGTCCAAATTTTGGGGGGGGGCTTTAATGAGGGGGGGGGGCCGCAATTGGGGAGGGGTCTCCATGGGGGGGGGTTCAATGATGGGGGGTTTTATTGGGGGGGGGGTTAATGGGGTGGGGCAGTAGGGGGGTTTTCATGGAGGGGGGTTGAATTTGGGGGGAGGCAATGGGGTGGGAGGGTCCCAATGGGGGGGGCAACGGGGGGGGGATGTCAATGATGAGGGGTTTTAATTTGGGGGGGGGTCTTAATGGGGGGGGCAATGGGTGGGGGTTCAATTCGGGGGGCTCCGTGGGGGGGGCTGAAATGATGGGGGGGGGGTCCGCAATGAGGGGGGGTCTCCATGGGGGGTAATGGGGGGGGTCTCTATGGGGGGGGGGTCCCAATTTGGGGGGGGTCCCGGACGGAGCACCCTGACCCCCCCATAAGAAGCCGCGGCGCCGCTTGGTTTATTTACAGACTCCAAAATATTAATTATTAATTATTAAAACCGTGGGGGGGGGGGGGGGGGGGGGGCACAAAAAGGAGGGGGGGGGCAAAAAGGTTTAAAAAAATAACAGCTGAAAAACCCAAATCCGGCTCTATTTACAGGCTGTACAGAGGGGGGGGGCAGCCCTGAGTCCTGGGGGGGGGGGCGCCCCCAAAGCGACCCCCCCCCAAATAAAATACACCCGATACTGCGGGGGGGGGGGGTCCCCAAATCCGCCTCGTTCTGGGGGTGGGGGTTAACGGACCCCCCCTCCCCCCCCTGCTCATAGAGTCCCAATGTGGGGGGGGTCCCACATCCCCCCCCTCAAAGTCAATGTTGGGGCGGGGGGGGGTCACAGGGTCCCTATTTTCTATGGGGGGGGTCTCCCTTCCCCATGGGGGGGTTCATGTTATATGGGGGGGGGTCCCGCTTTCTGGGGGTCCGTTTTTTATGGGGGGGGTCCCACGGAGTGAACCCTTAAGAGCCCCCCCACAACCCCATATTTTGGGAGGGGGGGGCACCCCAAACCTTTTTAATTCTTCTGAGCTGGGGGGGGGGGCACAGGGTCCTTAATTTCAATTGGGGGGGGGTCCCTCATTTTCCAAGGGGGGGCCCTTGTTTGAACCCTTTTTTTTTGTGTTACGGCCCCTTTAAGAGCCCCCTGACCCCCTTTTTTTTTTGGCAGGGGGGGGGCAGCCCCCAAACCTCCTTGTTTCAAAACGGGGGGGGGGGTCACAGTGCCCCCCCAGGACTTCCTTTGCCTTCCAACCCCTTTTACAGATCCCCCCCCCCACCCCCCCAATCCCATCTTTGGGATCTGCCGGACCCCCCCCCCTTAAATCCTTCCCTTTCTCTACCTGGGGGCTCCTTTAGGTCCCCCCCCCCCAGGACCCCCCCCTCTTTAGTGAAGACCTTTGAACCCCCCCCCATCCTTTAGGGACCCCCCCTCCTCCTTCCATCCCATCTTAGGGACCCTCTGGACCCCCCCCAAGAAAAGTCCTCCCCTTTCTCCACCTGGGGGGTCTCTTTTAGGTCCCCCCCCCCTCTATGCGGTGGCTGGGGGGGCTCCTTCCTGTGCCCCCCCCTTAATAAAGACCTCTAATGACCCCCCCCATCCATCCATCCTCCTTTAGGGACCCCCTCCTCCTTCCATCCCATCTTAGGGACCCTCTGGACCCCCCCCCAAGAAAAGTCCTCCCCTTTCTCCACGTGGGGGGGCTCCTTTCGGCCTCCCCCCCCCCTCTATGCGGTGGCTGGGGGGGCTCCTTTCCGTGCCCCCCCCCGGCACAGCTGGCAGATGAACACATCTGGCACGTTGGTTTTCCGGATGCGGGCGCAGCTGAGGTGGATCCAAGTCCCGCAGTGGCTGCATTCAATCATGGGCCGACCGGCGAAGGGTTTGTGGCAGAAACACGTGATCAGATCCCACGAGTCGTCACCTGGAATGGGGTAATTAGCGGCCGTAATTAACGAGGTGGTTAATTGGGGGGGGGGGGTGGAGGGAGGGGGGTGTTGTGGGGTGAGGAATGAGTTTAAAGGGGGGTTGAAGGGGGGAGATGGGGGAATATGGATGTGAGGTCCCACAAGTCGTCACCTGCGGGTAATTAATGGGTAATTAGCGGGGTGATTAATTGGGGGTGGGGTGGGGTGGGGTTATGGGGTGAGGATTGGGGTTATGGGAGTTAACGGGGGGAGATGGGAGGGGAAGGAGGGAATATGGATGTGAGGTCCCATGAGTCACTTGAGAGGTAATTAAGGGGTTAATTAGAGGGTTAATTAACAGAGGGGTGTGGGGAAGGGGGCCGTAAGGTGGGCTGTAGGGTGACGCTACGAGGCGCCGCCAGGGGGCGCTGTGCGGTCAATGGGGGTGATGGGCGCTGCGGGTGCCGCCAGGGGGCGCTGCGGGTGGCGATACGGGGCGATGCCACGAGGCGCCGCTGGGGGGCGCTGTGTTGGCGCTGTGTTGGCGCTGCAGCTCCGCTATGGGGCGCTGCTGTGGGGCTCACCGGACTCCACCATGATGTCCTCATCCATCACCCGCAGTTCGCCGCCTTCGCTGTCGCTGTCGCCGCTGTCCCCGGCGTTGTCCCCTGGCCGGCTGTCGCGGTCCTCCGAGCGTCTGTCGCGATCCTCCTCCAATCGGCGATTCCGGTCCTCCGAACGGTTCTTGAAGTCCTCCGAGCGCTCGTAGTCCGCCAGGGGGCGCTGCTCGCCCGCCAGGGGGCGCTGTTCGCCCTCTCCGCCGTCTCGCCGCCCCCCCCCAACTTCACCCCCAGCCCCGAGGGGGGGGGGGCGTCGCCTTCATCCCCCCCCCCCTCCCCTTCTTCCTCCTCCTCCTCCTCCTCGTCGTCTTCCTCCTCTTCCTCCCCCCCCCCTCCTCGGAGTCCGTGTCCGTTTCGCTGGGGGGGGGGCCGCCTTTGGAGCCCCCCCCTCCCCCTTCTTCCTTCCTCCTCCTCCTCCGTCCGCTCCTCTTCATCAGCGCCGCCCCCCCCGCCCCGAATTCATGGGGGGGGGCACCGCGACCCCCCCCGCCTCCCCTCCTCTTCTGCCCCCCCCTCCCCCACCTCCGTGCGTGGGGTGGTGGGGGGGTTGGGGGGGGGAGGAAAACAAAGCGTCTTTCAGCCTCATTTTGTCCAATCCGGACGGCTGGGAGCCCCCCCTGGGCGGGGGGGGGTGAGAAGGAGGGTGGGGAGGGGTCGTGGGGGGGGTGGGGGTCGCGGCCCCCCCCGCCGGCCCCCTTTTCGCATTGGCGGATTTGGCTTTGCGGACGAAGGTCTGAATGGTGCGAAGAGCTGAAGGGGCCGGGGGGCGGGGGGGGGTCGGGGGGGACGGCGGCCACTGGGGGTCCTGGAGGGGGGGCGGGGGGGGGAGAAAAAGGGGAGGGTGGGAGAGAAAAAGAGGGGGGGGGTCTCAGTGATGCGGTGCTGAAGGGGCACCGACCTCCCCCCCCCCCACCAACCTCAATTCAAAGACATGGGGGGGGGGTCCTACGGGGCAGCAGGGGGTTCTATGGGGCTGGGGGGGGGGCTTATGGGGCTGGGGGCGTCCCATGAGGCTGGGGGTTCTATGGGGGTCCTTATGGGGTTGGGGGGGATCTTACAAGGATGGGGGGGGGTGTGAGGGGGGTCCTATGAGGATGGGGGGGGGGGATTCGATGGGGCTGGGGGGTCCTGAGGGGCTGGGAGGGGACCTATGGGGTGTGGGGGTGTTCGATGGGGCTGGGGGGGGGAGGAGGGGGGGAAGCCCTATGGGGGTCCTATGAGGGTGGGGGGGTCCCACAGGGCTGGGGGTTCCTATGGGAATCCTATGGGGGGTGGGGTAGGTCAATTCAGAGCTTTCCTTATGCCTCCCCCCCCCCATGGCCCCCCCAATTCAATGTCTTTTCTCTTCTCCCCCCCCCCAATAAAACTTAAGAATCCCACCCCAAATTCAGGGTCGCCTTCTTTCCCCCCCCACCCGCAGAACTCCATTTCCCGTCGCACCCCGACACAAAATGGCGCCCGGCCGCAATGCACGCTGGGACTTGTAGTCCCACCATCCGCCTTCCCCCATTCCTTCCGCACGCCGAACGCCTCCGGCTCCCACCACCCCTCGCGCAACACCGGAAGTTCCAACCCTCACACCGGAAGCGAGCCGCCGTCTCCTAGCAACAGCGCGCGGAGCACCACGGGAGATGTATGCGCCGCCACAACCGCGCTCTGAAGGCGCCGCGGGGCGCACCGGGACCCACGGGGGGGCTTCAAACCCCCCCGGAACGCTCCGAACCCCCCGGAGCTCCCATAGAAACTCCCCGAAACCTTCGGGCCGCAACGCGGAGCCTCTCGGTGCCGTTTGGGCCAACCCAGCAGCTTTGCGGCCTACCCCGGTACCCCCGCGGCCTACCCCCGGTTCCCCCTCCCGCCCCGGTTCCGGTTCCCGCCCCCCCCCCCCCCCCCCGCTGACCTCGGGTGCCGCCGGGATGTACCCGGCGTAGGCCAGGACGAAACTGCAGAACTTATTGAAGTCCTCGATGGTTCGGCGCCGCTTTTCGGGGGGCTGCGGGGATTTGGGGGAGGGGGGGGGGGGGGGGGGGGGAGCGGTTACTTTGGGCCCCCCCGCCATCCCGGTTCGCCCCCCCCCCCACGTTATCCCTGCCCCCCCCTCCCTCCCCCTCACCTGAGTCTCCGCCTTCAGCCCCGGCAGCGCCTCTGCGAACGGAGTGGGGAGGGAGGGGTTAACGGGGCGGGGGTCCGTGAGGGGGGTTTATGGGGGGGTTCATGGGGGGGTTTCCCGTTACCGATTCCCCCCCCCCCGGAAGTGGCCGCGCGCTCAGGGCGGGGCCTCCCGCTCCCCACCCCCACCCCAACCTCGTGTCCCCCCCCCCCCCATTCCAACCCCCCCCGGTCCCTCCTTACCCCCAACCCGGTGTCCGCCATTCCTCCCCCCTTCGGTACCGAACCCCCGGTGCCCTCACGCCCCATACGGACCCTCCGCTCCTGGTGTCTCCCCCCCCGCCCCCCCCTCCCGTTCCGCTCCCCCCGCCCCCCGTTCCCTTTCTGTTCTCCCGGTCCCCCCCCCCCTCAATTCCCGGTACAGCTCCCCCCCCCGACCGGTTCTCCTTCCCCCGCCCCCCCAGGCCCCCCCCCCTCACTCCCGGTTCTCCCCTCCCCCACCCCCGGGGCTCCGATTTTCCCCACATCCCGGTCCCGGTTCCCTCCCCCGGTTGCAGTTCTTCCCCCCCCCCCCCCTCCCCCGATCCCGGTCTCGGTCCGGTTCCCCCCCCCCCCTCCGGTGTCCCCTCCGGTCCCGGTTTCCCACCCCTCGGTCCCCCCCTCCTCCCCCCCAAGTACCGACTCCCCCCCCGGTCCTCCCCACATCCCGGTCCCGGTTCCCTGCCCCGGTTCCAGTCCTTCCCCCCCCGATCCCGATCCCGGTTTCCCCCCTCCCGGTCCCGGTCCTCCACCCCCCCCTTGTTCCAGTCCTCCCCTCCGGTCCCGATTCCCCCCGAGTTCCAGTCCCACCCCCGATGCCGGTATCCCCTGCCCCCCCGCGGCCCATTCCCGGTCCCGACTCCCCCCCCGGTTCCAGCCCTCCCCCCGGTCCCCATATCCCCCCCCCCCCAGCCCTCCCCACATCCCGGTCCCGGTTCCCTGCTCCGGTTCCAGTCCTTCCCACCCCGATCCCAGTCTCGGTCCCGGTTCAAACCCCCCCCCCCTCCCGATCCCGGTCCCCCCCCCCTCCCGTTCCTCAACCTCCCGGTCTCCCCCCCCCCCCTCCCCGACCCTCGCTCCGGTCCCGCTCTCCCCCCGGCCCCGGTCTCCCCCCCCCCGCCCCGGTTCCTCGCTCCGAACCTCGGCCCCCCCCGGGCTCCCCCATTGCCCCGCGCCGGGGTCGGGCACCGCTCCTCCGCCGCTCCCCGCCCGGCGCCGCCTCACCGTAACCCCGCCCCCTTTCTTAACCCCGCCCCCTTTCCGTGGCCCCGCCCAATCCCCGTGCCCCACTCGTGGCCCCGCCCACCGCCCCGCCCAATCCCGTGCCCCTCTTGTAGCACCGCCGAATCTCCACGCCCATCTCGTAGCCACGCCCATATCCAAAAGAGCCACGTGACTCTCCCTGGCACCGCCCCTTCGCTCGCAGCGCAGGCCGCGCGGTGCACGCTGGGAGTTGTAGTTCCCACATGGAGGCTTTTATTGATATGGGGGGTGGGGGTCCATCCTTTTTGGGGGGGGGCTGAGGGGGGTTTATGGGGGTCCCATTGAAGGAGGGGGTTTCCAGGGGGGGCCCTCAGGCTCCATAGACGCTTTCGTCGCTGTAGGCGATGTAGAGGAAGAAATCCTCCTCGTGGTGCTCCTGGGGGGGAGGGGGGGGCAATTCAGAACCCCCCCAAATTGGGGTCCCCCCACAGTGTGGGGATCCTATAAGGCACCCCCAAACTCACAGCCCCCCCCAACCTCCCTCCCAATTCCCCGAAACCCATGGGCCCCACCCCCCAGCACAGACCACCACCCCAAATAGGATCCCCATAGGTTCTCCCTGTGACCCCATAGGACCCCCCATAGGACCCTCCCACAAGACCCTCATAGGCTCCCCCAACACCCCATCCCCATAAGACCCCCATAGGGCCCACCCCACACCCCATAGCCCCCCATAAGACCCCTATAGAACTCCCCCACACCCCATAAGAACCCCATTGGACCCCCCAGCCCCATAAGACTCCCATAGGAGCCCCCCACACACCCTATATGGCCCCCATACGATCCCCCCAGCCCCATAGGGCCCCCATAGGACCCTCATATCCCCCCATGGGAGCCCCATTGGACCCCTCAGCCACATAAGACTCCCATAGGACACCCCCCACACCTCATAGAGACCCCCATAGGACCCCCCCAGCCCCATAGCCCCCCATAGGGCCCCACAGGACCCTCCCACACCCAAAAGGCCCCCATAGGACCCCCATATCCCGCCATAAGTGGGACCCCCCTCAGCCCCATAAGACCCCCATAGGTCCTCCATAGCCCCACACAGGATCCCCCCCACCCCATAAGACCCCTATAGGACCCCCCTACAACCCATAGACACTCCATACGACCCCCTTAGGATCCGTTCACACCCCATAGGGCCCCCATAGGACCCCATAAGACCCCCATAGGCCCCCCCACCTGGTAGAGCTGCCCCATGGTGGCGCTGGTGGGGGGGATGACGTTGTTGACGAAGAAGAACAGGGCGTCCTCAGCCCTCAAATGGATCCTTTTCCTGATCAGGAAATAGAACTGCCCCACTGGGGGGGGCGGGGGGGTCAGCAGACCCCAAAGGGACACCACTGACCCCAAAAAGGGACATAAATCACCCCAAATGGCCATCATCGACCCTAAAATGGGAGTAACTGACCCCAAAATGGCCATCATTGACCCCAAAATATCCAACATTGACCCCAAAATGGAAATAAGTGATCCCAAATGGGCATCATTGACCCCAAAATGGGAATACCTGACCCCAAATGGACACTACTGACCCCAAAATAGCCAAAATCCACCCCTAATGGCCATCACTGACCCCAAAATGGGAATAAGTGACCCCAAAATGATAATAACTGATCCTAAATGGCCAACATCGACCCCAAAATAGCCAAGATTGACCCCAAAACGGGAATAAGTGACCCCAAAACGGGAATTAGTGACCCCAAAATAGCCAACGCTGACCTCAAAATGGGAATAACTGACCCTAAATGGCCATCATCGACCCCAAAATGGGAATAAGTGACCTCAAAATGGGAATAAGTGACCCTAAATGGGCATCATTGACCCCAAAATGGGAATACCTGACCCCAAATGGACATTACTGACCCCAAAATAGCCAAAATCCACCCCTAATGGCCATCACTGACCCTAAAATGGGAATAAGTGACCCCAGGTGCCCATCATTGACCCGAAATGGCCCCAATTTACCCCAAAATGTGCCCCCCCCCCCCCCAGACACACCAGTGAGGTCAGAGGGCACCAAATATTTCTTCTTGTCCAGGTCTCCAATGCGGGCCTTGGGAGCCTTCTCCACAATCACCTGTTGGGGGGGGAGGGACCCCAAATTGGGGGGGGACCCCAAAATGGGGAACGGGGGGCAGGGGAGGAACCAAAATGCGGCTGGGGGGGGGGGGGAAGGAACCCCAAAATGGGGCGGGAGGGGATGGGGGGCACCAAAATGGGATAACTGGGGCATGGGGGGGTCCCGAAATTTGGGACGTGGGGGGCATTGAAATGGGTCTGAGGGGGGGCGATGGACCCCAAAATGCGGGGGGGGGAACTGAAATGGGGTTGGGGGGGGTGGAGGATCACAAAATAGGGGGTGGGGTCCTCAAAATGGAGCCAGGGGGGTCGTGGGGGCTCCCAAAATGGGGATGGGGGGAGATGGGGGGGCGCTGAAATGGGGCTGGAGGGGGGGGCGACCGAAATGGGAGCGGGGGGCTCGGGGGGGGGAACCCAAAATGGAGCTGGGGGGGCCGGGGGGGGGGGAGGCCAAAATAAGGCTGTGGGTGTGGGACCCCAACGTGGGATATTGGGGGGGGGTCCCCAAAATCGGGGGGTGGAAATGGAGGGTCCTCCAATGGGGGGGGAGGGGGGACATCGATGGGGGCGGGGGGGGCAGAAATGGCGGGGGGGGAGGGGGCGGCTCCAATGGGGGGAGACGGACCCCAAAACGGGGTGGTGGGGTCCTCCGAAGGGGGGGGGGAGTCCTCCAAAGGGGGGGGGGGAGGTCCTCCAAAAGCGGGGGGGAGGGGAGGGGCGGCCCGGCGCTCACCGGGACGCGGTCCGGGTATTTCTTGCGGATCTTCTCCCCTTCGCAGCGCCGTTTCTCGAACGGATGCTCCTCCTTATAGAGGAACTTCATGGCCGGGCCGGACCGGGCCGAACCGGGACGCTCCGAACCGGAAGCGGAGCGGAACTGAGGGCGCGGCCGCGCACTTCCGGTTTCTACGTAAAGTGCGCAGCGCCCAGAGAGGCGGAGAGAGCGGCGCGGTACGCAGTTGGCGTAAGGGTGGCGCTACTGCGCATGCGCGCGGCGCGGATTGCGACATCGGGCGGGCGTGACTGGCGGCGCGCGGTGCGCTTTACGGCAGCGTCGCGTCACTTTGCGGCGGCGGCGTGGCGGCGCGCGTGCGCAGTGCGGGACGATGCGGGAGACGAAGCCGCAACAAAGCAACGCAACGAAACAGACCCCCCCCCTCCCTTCCCCCGTCCGGTGGGACCCGCAGGAACGAGCAGAGGGGCTAAAAAGAGAAAAATTGGGATTTTAAGGGAAAAAAAAAAGTGCGGCGGAGGGATCCGAGCGGCGGCGCTGCGGTTCTGTCACGTGAGGCGCTGACGTCATCGCTCCCCGGAGGAGGAGTCACGTGGTGCGGGGTAAACAGAGACCACGTGACTGAGATAGGGCGCAACCATTGGCGGGGGGATTCTTAATGGAGAAAATTAATTGGGGGGGGGGGAGAGGGGGAAGAAAAAATGGGAGGGGGCACAAAGTGGGAAATAAACGGGGAAATGGGAGAGGGATGCGCGGGAAATGGTTTGCAGAACAGCACCGCGACCCTCCCCTCCTCCCCGAGGGGGAAAAAGGCGGTTCTATGGGGCGGGGGAGGGGGGGAGGCACATAAGCCCCGCCCCCCCCCCAAAAAAACGACGGCGCTGACAGCGAATGGGAGCGGAGGGCTTTAAAAACACGGAACGGCCGCGGCGGTGCCCAAAACGTCCATAAGCCCTAAGGGGGGGGGGGGGGCACACGGCCTCCAACCCCCCCCCTTTTTCCCCCCCCCAGCCCAAAAAGCGTCCCCGGCGCCGCAGCCCCCTGCGGGGGGTTGGGGTCGTTCCCAGGGTCCGTCCAGACAGGGGAAAGGTGACGGGGGGGGGTTGGTTCCGTGCCCCCCCCCCCCAATTCGTCGTCGACGTAGGAATGGAGGGGGCGTGGCCTCGCGTTCGGGGCGTGGCCTCAGAGATGCTGCCTCGCTGGAGGGGGCGTGGCCTCAGAGATGCCTCGTTTGGAGGGGGCGTGGCCTCGCGGGAGGGGGCGTGGCGTCGCGGGGGCCGCTGTCACCACAGGCGGTGCTGGTGGAGATTCCGGCTCAGCACCGAGCGGACGTCGGCCGTGAACCTGGGGGGGGGTGTGGGATTAGGGGGGGTGGGGGGCACCGTCCGACCCACATGGAGCCCAAAACTCCGCTCTGACCCCCCCCATAACCAGCCCTGGCATCCAGGATCCCTCCAAGCCCCCTGGGCTACTTCTCACCCCCCCCCGATCCCCATCAGTGCCCCCCCAGACCCAGTTATGCCCCCCCCATCCCTATTTCTGTCTCCAAAGACCACCCCCACTCGAACTTCCAGCCCCCCCACCCCCATCAGTGGGCCCAGACCCACATACGCCCCCCCCCCCCACATCCCTATTTCTCTCACCCCCAGTTTGCTTTCAGCCCCTCCCCACCTGAGTGCATCCAGCATGGGCAGCAGGTTGAGCAGCGCCGTGTCGCTGGGGTCGCTGAACCACGACTTGATGGGGATGGCGTTATCTATGGGGCACAAAGGGGTCCGTGAAGGGCTGGGGGGGGGAGGGGGGACTGGTTTAGGGGATGGGGGATATAAGGGGGGGCTCATGGGGGGGTCCGTACCCGGATGGCTGCGGTAGGCGCCGGGCGAGTTGTCGAGGATGACGATGCTGGAAAGGTCCCCGTGAACCACCGACAGGTCCTTAATGTAACTGCCCAGCTCCAACGTGCAGTGCTGGGGGCGGGGCCAACGTTAGACACGCCCCCCTCTCTCGAGTGTGGCCACGCCCTCGAGAGAATGGCCACGCCCCCCTCCCCCACCACCTCAGCTACGGCCCAAAGCGCTCACAGCCAATGGGGGGAGAGGAGAGAGCACAGCACTGGCGGCGCTGGCCAATAGGACACGCACACACTGCCTCTAGCCCCGCCCCCTTGGGGCTCCGCCCCCTTTAGGCCCCGCCCAGATGCCTGTAGTAGCGCCAACTAGGGATGCTGCAGTGGGCCCTCCTTTAGGCCCCGCCCCTTTTCAGCCCCGCCCCCTTTGGGCCCCGCCCACCCATCCTTAGCAGCGCCTATTCAAGATGCCGCGGTTGGCTCTCCTTTAAGCCCTGCCCCCTTTAAGCCCCGCCCACCTTCTTATAGTAGCACCTATTAAGAATGCTGCAGTTGGCCCTCCTTTACACCCTACCCCTTTAAGCCCCGCCCACACCTTTAGCCCCCGCCCACCCACTCTTAGCAGCGCCTATTGAAGATGCTGTGGTTGGCCCTCTTTTAAGCCCCGCCCCTTTAGGCCCCGCCCACAGCTTTAGGCCCCGCCCCCCCTTTTCTAGTAGTGCCTATTGACAATACCGAGGTGGGCCCTCCTTTAGGCCCCGCCCCTTTAAGCCCCGCCCCCTTTCAGCCCCACCCACCCATCCTTAGCAGCGCCTATTGAAGATGCTGCGGTTGGCCCTCCTTTAAGCCCCGCCCCCTTTAAGCCCCGCCCACCTGTAGCAGCCCCTATGAAGGATGCTGGGGTCAGCCCCCCCTCCCGGCCCCGCCCCCCTCAGGCCCCGCCCCCTCAGGCCCCGCCCACCTGTCTGTAGTAGCGCCTGTTGAGGATGCTGCGGTTGTTGTCCAGCTTGTCGGCCACCGCGCAGCCGTAGATCTCCATGCTGGCTGTGAACACCACCAGCTCGTACCATTGGCTCACCTGGGGGGGGGGCACGGCCCGGGGGGGGGCTCAGGGGGGGCTCTGAGACCCCCGGGAGGGGATAAAACCCCCTCGGATTAAAGGGGTTCTACGAGGGGGGGGAATTGGGTTCTGTGGGATCAATGGGGCTCCAAAATGGGGACCCAATGGGGGAGGGGGGAGATAAGGAGACTGGGGATCCTTACCCTAATTGGGGGTGGTGGGGGGGATTAATGGGATTTGGGGACCCCCCCCTAAATTGAGAAGGCCACAAACACCACCAGCTCGTTACCATCGGCTCACCTGGGGGCGGCACGGCCTGGGGGGGCTCTGAGACCCCCAGCGGGGGATAAAACCCCCCCAGGGGTAAAAGGGCTCTATGGGGGCAGAATTATTCCCCTATAGGATCAATGGGGTCCTTGTGAGTTGGGGGGGGAAGAAGGAGCCATCTTATGGGGGGTGGGGGGGCACAATGGGGTTGGGGACCCCACTCCTGAAATTAGGGATCCTATGCGGGTGGGGGGGGGATGAGGAGATTGGAGACCCCCCCCCCCTTGAATTGAGAGGGTTCTTTGGGGCTGGGGGGACTCAATGGGGGCTGGGACCCCTGAAAAGGGGTGGGAGGGGGGGGCTCTTAATGCAGTTGAGGGCATGTGATGGAGTGAGACCCCCCCCAAAATGGAGACCCTACAGGGCAGAGAAGAACTCAATGGGGTTGGGGACCCCCCCAAAATGGGGGACTCCATGGGGTTGGGGACCCCCCCAAAATAAGCATCCTATGGGGGCCTGGGGGGGGTGATGAGGGGATTGAGGACCCCCCCTATATAGGAAAAGCTCCTCGGGGTGGCAGGACACCCCCAAAACAGGGAGCCTACAGGGGTGGGGGGACTGAATGGGGTTGGGGACCCCCCGTACAAAATAGGGAACCCTGTGGGGGTCTGGGGAGGATTTGGGGTCTCTGTGAGGCACAGGGGGGGGATTTGGGGGGCTGTGGGGCACAGGGGGGGATTTGGGGGGCTGTGGGGCACAGGGGGGGATTTGGGGTCTCTGTGGGGCACAGGGGGGGGATTTGGGGGGCTGTGGGGCACAGGGGGGGTTTTGGGGTCTCTGTGGGGCACAGGGGGGGGATTTGGGGGGGCTGTGGGGCACAGGGGGGGGATTTGGGGGGCTGTGGGGCACTCACCACCTCCAGGAAGAAGTCGACGTGGGGCCGTTTGTGCACGAAGAACCTCACGGGGTGTTTATCGATGACCACCTATGGGGGGGGGAAAAGGGGGGTCAGCAGCCCCATAGAGACCCCCCCCTCCTATTTTATGGGTGCCTCCCCCCAACCCATTTGTAGGAACTTACTTTTAACAATGAAATCCCATCCAAACCCCCACTCTGCCCCATAGCGACCCCAGATCCCCCATATGACTCCATAACGACCCCCCCTGCAATTTTTTGGATCCCCCCCATTTTTAGGGCCATTTTCTCCCTAATGGCGAAGCCCCAACCAATCCCCCATTCTGCCCCATAGCAGTTCCAATTCTCCCCCTTCAGACCCACATTCTGCCCCATAGCAACCCCAAATCCTCCCCCCAGACCCACATATGGCCCCATAACGACCCTCCCCAATATTTTTTGTGCCCCCCCACTTTTTTTTTTAAATCTCCCTCTCATTTTTAGGATCCTTTCTCACATTACAGACACAGTTCCATCCAGACCCCACTCTGCCCCATAGCGACCCCAAATCCCAGCCCAGACCCCCATCTAACCCCACAACGACCCCCCCACACCGTTTTTAGGACCCCCCCCCACCTTTAGGATGAAATCTGGGGGGGTCCCGGGCCGCACGGTGGGCCGCAGGACGCCGTCGTGGTGGGAGTGGATGAGGGTCTCGTCCAGATCCAGCACCAGGATCTTCCGCTTCACCTGGGCTGAATTTTAGGGGGGGGGGGAAGAAGGAGGGGGGTCAGGGGGTCTTCATTCCTCCCTGCACCCCCACTGCCCCCATTTGGGTCCCAGGACCCCCCCCCCGGAGCCCCCAGAACCCCCCAGCCCCATGGAACCCCCCCTCCCCCCCAGGACCCCAATTTTGACCCTCAGGACCCCCCCAGGACCCCAATTTCCACCCCCAGGACCCAACGTCCCCCCAAGCCCCCCCCAGACCCCCAACCCCCCACAAGACCCCCCACATCCCCCCCTCCTCCTCCCTCACTTTTACTCTTCCCCCCCAGCTTTCATCCTCTCACCCCACATTTTAGATCCCCCTCCCCAAATTCAGCCCCCCCCCCCAAACACGACCCCCGCCCCCACTTTTACTCCTTCCCACCCCAACTTCCATCTCCTCTCCCCCCTTTGAGGCCCCCCTCCCCAAATTCAGCTCCAACCCCCCCAGATAGGGTCTCCCCCGCTCCCTCCCCCCCAAACACAACCCCCCACCCCACCTTCCTCACTTTTCTTTTTTGCCATCCCCCAAACTTGATCCCCTCCCCCGCATTTCAGGTCCCCCTCCCCAAATTCAGCCCCTCCCCCAAATAAGACCCCCCTCCCCGACTCACTGAGGCGGTTTCGGGAGGCGGGGGACAGCGGCAGGACGTCGTATCGCACCGTCTGGTACTGAATCACCTGGGGGGGAGGGGGGACACAAATGGGGGGGGGGGGGGCAGCACCCCGAGACCCCCCCCCAAAACCTCAAACACCCTCAGACCCCAATCTGCCCCAACCCCCCCCCAAATCCCCCATTAAAAAGCCCCATAAACCCTCACCCAATAACGCCACGACTCCATAGCTTCCATAACCCCAATAAAGCCCTATAATCCCTCACCCCATAACCCCACGACCCCATAAGGCCCCACAACCCTTCCCACGACCCCATAAACCCCCATAAGCCCCCATAAGGCCTCACAACCCCCCCCACGACCCCATAAACCCCCATAAGCCCCCATAAGGCCCCACAACCCCCCCCACGACCCCATAAACCCCCCATAAGCTCCCATAAGGCCCAAAACCCCACGACCCCATAAGCCTCTATAAAGCCCCAGAAACCCCCGTAAGCCCCTACAAAACCCCCTTAACGCCCCATAACCCCCCACCCCATAACTCCTACAATGCCCTATAAAACCCCCATAAGTTCCCCCACGACCCCACCAGCCTCCATAAGGCCCCACAACCCCCCACCCCGCAATACCATAAGCCTCCCTAAGCCCCTATAAGCCCCCAGAAGCCCCAATAAACCCTCATAACTCCCTATAGGCCCCCATAAAGCCCCATAAGATCCAACAGGCCCCCACAAGACCCCACAACCCCCCATAAAGTCCCATAACATCTTACAAACCCCAGAAGCTCCTATAAAGCCCCACAAGGCCCCATAACCATCATAAGCCCCCATAAGGTCCCGCAATCCCCCATAAGCCCCCATAGGCCCCCATAAAGCCCCATAACCCCCATAAGGTCCTACATGCCCCCATAAAGGCCCATAATGCCCATAAGCCCCCATAAGGCTCCACAACCCCCCCACCCACAAGACCATAAAACTTCCTAAGCCCCTATAACCCCCCAAATCCCCTATAGGCCCCCATAAAGCCCCATAACACCCCATGACCCCCCAATAAAACCCCATAAGGTCTTACAACCCCCCAGAAGCCCCTATAAAGCCCCGCAAGGTCCCATAACCCTCACAAGCCCCCATAAAGCCCCATAAGGTCCCACAATCCCCATAGGCCCCGTAAGACCCCATAACCCCCATAAGCCGCTACAGAGCCCCCATAAGCCCCCTTAAGGCCCCACAGCCGCCCGTCCCGCCCGCTTCCCGCCCCGTACTCACGGTGCGGACCTGCCTCCTCAGCACGTACAGCACGAAGCTCCACAGGCGGGCGGCGAAGGCGGCGAACGAGCGCAGGCCCAACACGCACTGACTCCGCATCGCCGCCGCCCCGCCGCCCCCCCGGCCCAACTCCGCCAGCTTCGCCCCCCCCGGCACCACCCGGTCCGGCTCCGGACCCGGGGGGGGGGAGCGGAGACGGAGCCTTCGGGCCCCCCGACTCCCCGTTACCGGCGGCTGCGCTCGGCCGCCGCCATCTTGTGCGCCCGCCCCGGCTCCGCTCCTCGCAGGGGTCACTTCCGGCCGAGCACTTCCGGGGGGCGCGAGGGGAGAGCGCATGCGCGGCGATGGGGGGCGGGGCCGCGGATTGCGAACGCGTGGCTCGAGCGAGGAGGGGCGGGGCTTGGGGCGGAGCGCGGATCGTGGTTGGCTACTCAGAGGGGGCGTGGTTTGAATGACTAATGAGCGCGGCTCGGGACCAATAGACGTGGGATGAGACAGTGGGGGCGTGGTTTGTCCCGAGTGGGCGGGGCTTAAGGCGAATCTAACCACGGGGAATCAATCGGGGCGTGGCTTATGACAAGTGGGCGTGGCTTAAGGACAAATTGGAAACCGTGCGCTGAACAGATGGGGGCGTGGCTTGTCCAGTGGGCGTGGCTTAAACTAAAATGGGCTGAACCAGGGGGCGTGGCTTTATGCTGAGTGGGCGTGGCTTGTGTGCGCTAGGGACCGAGTGCAAACCGGGGGGCGTGGCTTGTGCGCAGTGGGCGTGGCTTTGAGTCGAGTGGGCGTGGCTTATGGGCAATAGCCCCGGGCTGGCCCAATGAGGGCGTGGCTTTCCGCCGAGGGGGCGTGGCTTAAGCGCGACAACGTGGGTTAAACAAAAAGGGGCGTGGTTTCTGTGGAGTGGGCGTGGCTTGAGCCGCGGGGGGGCGTGGCCTGAAGCACCCCATTGTCAACAACCCCCCTGGGCTCCTGTAGGCCCTACAATAATCCCAAACAGCCCCATATCAGCCCCATAACAACACCCAACGACCGCGACAGCAGGCTTTAATGGGCGCCCGAGGCTTTCTGTAGGTCCTACAATAACAGCCCCAGTTTCTGTAGGTCCTACAATAACGGCCCGAGTTTCTGTAGGTCCTACAATAACGGCCCGAGTTTCTGTAGGTCCTACAATAACGGCCCGAGTTTCTGTAGGTCCCACAATACGGCCCTCACACATCCAGGTCGTCGTCGGGGTCCTCGGGGTCGTTGGGGGGGGCGGGGATGGGGTCCCCCCGCAGCAGCTCTGCCTTCCTGAGGGGGGAGGACTGGGTTGGACTGGGCTGGGCTGGGCTGTACTGGGTTATACTGGGATGTACGTGGCCATATGGGGACGTATGGGTCCACACCAGGTCGTACTGGTCCGTACTGGTCTATATGGGGCTGTGCTGGGCCATACTGGGCCATACTGGGCCATACTGGGACTCACCGTGCGGCACTCAGCAGATACGGGGGGGGCGGCTGCAGCCGGAAGTCAGGGGGGGAGGCGGGGTGGGCTTCATCCCCTCCCCCCCTCACAGCCCCCAGTTGGGGGGGGGTCTCCATGGGGAGCACTGAGAGGTCCGGGAGGAGCGTGAAGAGCTCAGCCTGCGGGGGGGCAACAATGTGACCCCCCTCCGCCCCAATACCCCCCATAGGGGACCCCTAAACTGCCCCAATCCCCCCCCAAAGCCCCCCCATATTGGGGACTCCCATCCCGCCCTCTCAGGGACCCCTAAAATGCCCAACCCCCCCATGTGCCCCCCCCCCCCCCATATTGGGACCCCCAACCCCCACCATCCCAACAACATTGGGGACCCCCCCAGCCCCCCATGTTCCCTTCAACCCCCCAACACCGGGACCCCCCCCCAACCCCTGCAATATTGGACCCCCAACCCCCCGCATTGCACCAATATTAGGGACCCCCACAGCCCCCCCATATTCCCCCAACCCTCCCAATATTGGAGACCCTCCAACCCCCCCCATCCCAACCACATCGGGACCCCCAAATCCCCCCCCACCCCCCAATACTGCCCCCCCCACCCCCCCCCATACCTTTGGTTGCCCCCCCCTGGGTGGGACCACCAGCACTTCCCGGATGTTTTGCCCACCTGGGGGTCCCGGCCCTCCCAAAATGAGGCGGGTTGGGCTCAGAGCCCCCCCCAGGGCCTGCAGCAATGAGGGGGGGTGCAGATCCCGATGGAGCAGAGCCAGAACTGAGGGGGGAGGGGGACAAGAGGGGGGTGGGGGGACCCAATATTGGGGGGGGGGGGTCAGGGTCCTCATGGGGGCTTTGGGGCAGTTTAGGGGTCCCTATGGGGGAGAACAGGGGGGGGGTGGGAGGGGTCCCCAATATTGGGGGTGGGGGTGGTTTGGGGAGTTGGGGGGGGGGCTTGGGGCAGTTTAGGGGTCTCTATGGGGAGGAATTGGGGGGGGGGTCTCCAATACTGGGAGGATGGAGGCATTTGGGGGTCACATGGGGAGGCTTGGGGGTCCCCAGTACTTGGGAGGGGGGGAGGTTGGGGGCCACATGGGGGGGGTTTCCCCAAACCCCACGAGCCCCCAATCCCCCCCTCTTTAATCTTCCCCCCCACCCATTTCCACGCCCCTTTGAACCCCCCCACCCCCCTCCCATTGCTTTTACCTGCAGCATTTGGCCCCGCCCACCACCGTGACCACGCCCCCCTCTGCCCTTAGCCACGCCCCCTCACCTCGCCCCGCCCCTAAGGCGGCCCTCAATCTCCTCCCGGCCACAAGGGGGCGCTCTCGCATCAAGGCGGCGCTCAAGGAATCCACCACCACCATCGAGTTGGGCCCGGCCCCATCGCAGCCCCCGCCCCAAAGCGCTGCCCGACCCCCACCGCCCCCCAACCACCCCCGGGGGTCGGAGCTGTCGTCATGGAAACGGAGCCTGGGGGGGGGAAAAAGGGAGATTATGGCATGTGGGGCAGCTATGGGGCAGCTATGGGGTTATATGGCTTTATGGGGTGGTTATGGGGCAGCTATAGGGGAATATGGAAATATGGGGTGGCTACGGGGGAATACAAAGCTATGGGGTGGTTATGGGGCAGCTATGGGGAAATACAAAGCTATGGAGTGGTTATGGGGCAGCTATGGGGGAATACAAAGCTATGGGGTGGTTATGGGGCAGCTATGGGGGAATACAAAACTATGGGGTGGTTATGGGGCAGCTATGGGGCACACTCGGGGGTTTGGGGGTCAATGAGGTTCTATGGAGCAGATATGGGGTTATTTGGGGGGTTATCAGGTGGCTGTGGGTCACCCTATGGGGTGATCTATGGGGTGCTTTGGGGGATGTATGGGGTGCGCTATTAGGCACTCCATGGGGGTTCTATGGAGCAATCTATGGGGATCTATGGGGCAATCTATGGGGCACTCTACGGGGGTTCTATGGGTCACTCTATGGGGGTTCTATGGGGCAATCTATGGGGATCTATGGGGATCTATGGGGGATCTATGGGGATCTATGGGGCACTCACTGCTTCTTCACCTCCGGGCTCAGTCCAACCCCAAACTGCTCCTGGGACACCTCGAGGAGAACGACGTCGACCGGCTCAGCCCTATGGGGCAGAAATATGGGGCAACAACATGGGGCTGCCCCACAGAACCCCGGAGAGCCCCCATAGACCCCACGGCGCCCCATAGAGCCCCACCTTTTCACAGCAGCAGTGACAAAAGCCCAGAGGAGGCTGCGGCCTTCACACGTGGCGGTGTCTGTGGGGCAGAGTGAGACCCACGGTGCCCTACTGTGCCCCACATCCTAGCCCCATAGATCCCCACAAACCCCCTTGGAGCCCCCCACACTCAGCCCCATAGACCCACACAGATCCCAATGGAGCCCCATAGACACTCATGGAGCCCCACACCCAGCCCCATAGACCTCAATGGAGCTCCACAGCCCCACACTCAGCCCCACAGACCCCGCACAGACCCCCATTAACCCCCACAGCCCCACAGACCCCCATAGACCCCAATGGAGCCACATAGACCACAGTGGAGCCCCATGCGCAGCCCCATGGAGCCCCACAGCCCCAGACCCAGCCCCATAGACCCCCATTAACCTCCACAGCCCCACACTCAGCCCTATGGATCCCACAGACCCCAATGAAGCCCCATAAACCCTCATGGGGCCCCACACCCAGCCCCATAGACCCCCATTAACCCCCACAGCCCCACACTCAGCCCTATGGATCCCACAGACCCCAATGAAGCCCCATAAACCCTCATGGGGCCCCACACCCAGCCCCATACACCCCCATTAACCCCCACAGCCCCACACTCAGCCCTATAAATTCCACAGACCCCCACAGACCCCAATGGAGCCCCACACCCAGCCCCATAGACCCCCACAGACCCCCATTAACCCCCGCAGCCCCACACTCAGCCCTATGGATCCCACAGACCCCAATGGAGCCCCACAGACCCTAATGGAGCCCCACACGCAGCCCCACAGACCCCCATTAACCCCCACAACCCCACACGCAGCCCCACAGACCCCCGCGGAGCCCCACACCCCACCCCGAACCCCCCCACGTCCGGCCCCATATCCGCACCCTCCACCCACAGCAGCCCCTCCGCGCCGCCCTCCACCAATGCGCGGAGCATGGCGCCGTCGCGCGGGGTTGTGACGTCATCATCCCGCGCCGCCGCGGCCGCGCCGCCATCTTGGGCGCCGCCATTTTGAATTGCGCGGGCGCCGCCATTTTGGACGCGACCAAAAGACGGGGAGCAATTCCGTAAAAGGCTCCAAAAAAAAAGTTTATTTCGTATAAAAGGGGGGAAAAGGGAGGGGGGAGGAACGCGGAAATGGGGGGAAAAAGTACAAAATGGGGGGAAAAGGCCCAAAATTGGTCTCCGAACACGCAAATGTGGCTGGGAAGTGGCAAAATTAGGGAGAAAACCCGAAATTTGGGCGGGGAATCGCGATTTTGGGGGAAAATCGTTCGGTAGGGGAAAAAAAAGTGATTTAAAGCCCGCAATTAATTGAGGGGAGGGGAAGAAATGGACAGACTGGGGGAAATGAACCCGAAATGTGGGGAAATGAGGCAAAAGGGGGCGGGAAGTGCTGAAATATCGGGAGAGGAAAGCTAAAATTGGGCGAAACGGCCAAAACGCGGCGGGGAAACGCACCGAAAATGGGCAGAATTGGTCAAAACGGGGAAAGCCGCCCGGAATGGGGGCGGGGCTGCGAGGGGGCGGGGCTAAAGGCGGCTTCTACGATGCGATTGGTGGATCGGGGGCTGTGGGGGCGTGGCTTGGCGGAGAGAGCGTTTAGGCACTTCCGCTTCCGGTCGCGGGGGAGGGATTATAATGCGTGTCGCTAGAAGGGGGCGGGGCTGCAGGGCGGTTCTGCGATCCGATTGGAGGGCGGTTTTGGGGAGGGGGGGGCTCTCTCAGACGTATTTGGCGGCACTTCCGGTTCCTGCCGAGGGGGGCGGAGCTAAAGGGACGCGGCTAAAAAAAAGGGGGCGTGACTCAAGGCCCGTTCTGCGATCCGATTGGCGCGCCGCCCGGCGGGGGCGTGGCGCTCTCAGACGTAGTCGGTGGCACTTCCGCTTCCGGTCTTTCGAGGCGCCGCCTTCACCCGCGGGTATCGGGCTGTTCCGGTTCCGGTTCCGGTCCGACACGAGCAGAGCAGCGCCGCCCCGCCCAGCAGCAGCAGCGCCGCGCCGCCCCAGCCCACGAACAGCGCCGGGCCCAGCTCGTACCTGGCGGGCGGCGGGCGGCGTCAGGGGCCGCGGGGACACGGAGGGACCCCATAGGGACCCATAGGGACCCATAGAAACCCCATAGGGACACATAGGGACACACAGAAACCCCATAGGGACCCATAGGGACCCCATAGGAACACACAGAAACCCCGCAGAGAGCCATAGGGACCCATAGAAAACCCACAGAAACCCATGGAAACACAGAGGGACCCCATAGAGATCCATAGGGACCCATAAAAACCCCATAGGGACTCATAGGAACCCCATAGGGACCCATACAAACCCCATAGGGACACATAGGGACCCATAGGGACCCCATAGGGACCCCATAGGGACACACAGAAACCCCATAGGGACAAATAAGGACAAATAGAAACCCCATGGAGAGCCATAGGGACCCACAGGAACCCATGGAGACCCATAGGAACCCCATAGAGACCCATAGGGACCCATAGGGACCCATGGAAACCCATAGGGACCCCATAGAGCCCCATAGCTGCCCCATAGGACCCCACAGCACCCCATAGGGCCCAGTAGAGCTCCACTGCACCCCATAGAGCCCCACAGAGCCCCATAACATCCCACAGCACCCCATAGCGCCCCATAGCTGCCCCATAGCATTCCATAACACCTCATAAGACACCATAGGACCCCATAGGACCTCAGGTGCCCCACAGCACCCCAGAGGACCCCATAGCACCCCATAGGACCCCACAGTGTCCCATATCTCCCCATAGGACCCCATAGCACCCCATATCACCCCACAGAACCCCATAGGACCCCATAACACCCCGTAAGACACCACAGGACTCCATAGAGCCCTATAGGACCTCATAGGCACCCCACAGCGCCCCATAGGACCCCATAGCAGCCCATAGGACCCCACAGTGTCCCATATCACCCCACAGAACCCCATAGGACCCCATAGGACCCCATAACACCCCGTAAGATACCACAGGACTCCATAGAGCCCCATAGGACCTCATAGGTGCCCCACAGCGCCTCATAGGACCCCATAACGTCCCACATCACCCCACATCACCCCATAGGACCCCCCAGCGCCCCATAGGACCCCATAGCACCCCATAGGACCCCATAATGTCCCACATCACCCCACATCACCCCATAGGACCCCATAACACCCCATAAGACACCATAGAGCCCCATAGGACCTCATAGGCGCCCCACAGCGCCCCATAGGACCCCACAGGACCCCACAGGACCCCGCACTCACTTGAGGTTTGTGGGGATGGTGGGGCTGTAGAAATCCGTGATGACGCGGTGGGCGAACCAGGAGCAGGCAATGAGGGCACAGAGACCTGGGAAGGGGCGGGAGATGAGCCCAAAATGGGCCGAAATCGCGGGAAATGAGCCCAAAATGGGCCCCAAAAGGGCACCCCGAAAATGGACCCGAAATCGTGGGAAATGAGCCCAAAAATGGGCTGAAATCACGGGAAATGAGTCCAAAAATGGGCCCCAAAAGGGCACCCCGAAAATGGACCTGAAATCGTGGGAAATGAGCCCAAAAACGGGCTGAAATCACAGGAAATGAGCCCAAAAACGGGCCGAAATCATGGGAAATAAGTCCAAAAATGGGCCCCAAAACAGCACCCCGAAAATGGACCCGAAATCGTGGGAAATGAGCCCAAAAATGGGCCCCAAAATGGCGCCCCAAAAGTGGACCCGAAATCGTGGGAAATGAGCCCAAAACGGGCCGAAATCACACAGAATGAGCCTAAAAATGGTCCCAAAACCACAAAATCCCAGCCTAAAAATGGACCCAAAATGCCAAGAATTGAGCCCAAAAACGGGCCCCAAAATGGCACCCCAAAAACGGGCCTGAAATCACCCAAAATGAACCCAAAAATTGACCCCAAAACCACAAAATCTGATCCCAAAAGTGGACCCAAAACGGCACCCCAAAAATGGACCCGAAATCCCGGGAAATGAAGCCAAAAATGGGGGGGGTCCCAAGGGGGTTCCCAGTAAGGGTCCCTTTGGGGGGGGGGTCCTACATGGGGGTCCCAATAGGGTCCCATGGGGGGGGGTCCCACAGGGGGGGTTGCACAGGGGGTCCAAAAGGGGAGGGTGGCTCCCAATGGGGGCTCCAGAGGGGGGTCCTATGGGGGGGGGTTCAAATAGGGATCCGGTAAGGGGGGGGGGGTCCCATGGGGGGGGTCCCAGTAGGATCCAATAGGGGGGGTCCCATGGGCGGGGGGGTCCCAAGGGGGGGGTTCCCAATAGGGGTCCCGTGGGGGTGAGGGGGGGGATCCCATAATGGGGGTCCCGCACGGGGGTTCCCAAGGGGAGGGGATCCCAATAGGGGTCCCGTGGGAGAATGGGGGGGGGTCCCATAATGGGGCTCCTGCAGGGGGGTTCCTGAGGGGAGGGGGGTTCCCAATAGGGGTCCCGTGGGGGGGGTAGAGGGGGGGGCCCCATAATGGGGGTCCCGAGGGGTGGTGGTTCCCAATAGGGGTCCCATGGGGGGGAGGGGGGGGATCCCATAATGGGGGTCCCATAATGGGGGTCCCAAAGGGGGGTCCCCGAGGGGGGGGGTTCCCAATAGGGGTCCATGGGGGGGAGGGGGGGGATCCCATAATGGGGGTCCCGCAGGGGGGGTTTCCAATAGGAGTCCCATGAGGGGGGTTCCAAATAGGATCCCATAGGGGGGGGGGTCCCGAGGGGGGTGCTTCCCAATAAGGGTCCCATTGGGGGGAGGGAGGAGGGTCCCATACTGGGGGTCCCATACTGGGGGTCCCGAGGGGGGTCTCAGTGCCGCCTCACCTGCCAGCAGGAACAGCGCCCCCCCGGCCCCCGCCAGCCGCCCCTTTTTCTTGGGGTCGTCCCCCCCGCACTGCGTGCACTTCAGCCCCGGCAGCGCCGCCCCCAAAGCCAGCGGCCCCAAAACGGCCCCCAGCACCATCAGAGCGCGCGTCGCCTGCGTGGCCGCTGCGGGTCAGAGGTCAGAGGTCAGAGGTCGGGAGGGGTCGGGGGGGGGGTCAGGGGTTGTGGGGTTTGTAGGGGTCACGGAGGGGTCAGAGGGGGTCGTGGGGAGGCCATGGGGTCGTGGGGGGTCGTATGGGGTCATATGGGGTCATGGGGGGTTGTGGAGGGGTCATTGAGGTCAGGGGTCATGGGGTCACAGAGGGGTCAGGGGGGTTGGGGTCATGGGGGGTCATAGGGGGTCATATGGGGGATAGTGGGGCTGGGGGGGTCATAGGGGTCAGGGGGGTCGTGAGGGGTCGTATGGGGGTCATTGGGGGTCACCAAGGGGTCATTGGGGGTCAGAGGTCATAGGGGTTATTGGGGGGCCATGGAGGGTCACAGGGGATTGTATGGGGGTCATGGGGGGTCATGGGGTCGCAGAGGGGTCGGAGGGGGTCGGAGTCAGTGGGGTCACGGGTCATGGGGTTATGGAGGGTTATGGGGTCAGGGATCATATGGGGTCCTAGGGGTCAGGGGGTCAGGGGTCAGAGGTCATTGAGGTTCAGGAGTCATGGGGGTCATAGAGGGGTGAGGTCAGAGGGGCCAGGGGGGGTCAGGGGATGATATGGGGTCATTGGGGTCAATGGGGTCATTGGGGTCAATGGGGTCAGGGGGGTCAACGGGGTCAGGGGGGTCACGTGGTCACATAAAATCCATATAAGGACGTGGGGGGGGGGTTCCCGTGACACAGACCCCATAGGGACCCACAGGGACCCACAGCTCCCCCCCCACCCCACCCCACCCTCAGTTTCAGCCCCACCCCCTTTTATGGCCGCTGTCGCCGTTGGGGCGCGGCTCCCCCCCCTCCCCCCCCCGGGGCCAAAGGTCCCCCACCCCTCCCCCACCCCTCCCCCACCCCCACCCCTCCCATGGGGTGCGGCCCACAGCTGCCACATAGTGCTCCATAGCCAACCCACAGCCGCCCACAGCTGCCAGATTGTGCCCCACTGTGCCCCAGAACTGCCGGGTGGTGCCCCACAGCCGCCCCATAACTGCCCCACAGCCGCCCCATAACTGCCCCATAACTGCCCCACAGCCGCCCCATAACTGCCCCACAACTGCCCCACAGCCACCCCATAACTGCCCCACAACTGCCCCATAACTGCCCCACACAGCCCCACAATCGTCCCATAGCTGCCCCACAACTGCCCCACAGCCGCCCCATAACTGCCCCACAATCATCCCATAGCTGCCCCACAGCCGTCCCACAGCCCCATAACTGCCCCACACTGACCCATAGCTGCCCCATAACTACCCCACACTGCCCCGAGCACCCCATAGCCGCTCCATAGCCACCCCACTGCCCCACAGTGCCCCATAACTGCCCCATAACCACCCCATAACCACCCCACAGTGCCCCATCACCGCCCCATAACCACCCCATAACCACCCCACACGCAGCCAGACCCCCTGCACCGCCCCACATCCTCCATGGCCCCAATGCCCCCACTGACAGCACGGCCCCATAAGTGACCCACAGCCCCACAGCTGCCCCATAGCCACCCCACACCACCCCATAGCCCCATCACCGCCCCACAGCCGCCCCACCTCACCCCATAAGTGACCCCGCAGCGCCAGCAGGGAGTCGTAAGCCTTGCGCTACAGCTTCCCATAACCCCATAACGCCCCACAACCCCCATGTCCCTACATCCCCCGTACCCCTATAGCAGCTCCCCAGCCCCATAACCACCGCGTATCGCCCCACATCGCCCCACATCACCCCATAACTGACCCAGCAGTGCCAGCAGGGAGTCGTAAGCCTTGCATTGCAGGTCTCCGCAGCCCCATATCACCCCATAACCCCAAATCCTTCTAGCAGCCCCCAGCCCCACAGCCACCCCACATCACCCCATATGACCCCATAACCACCCCACCCCACCCCACACCTCACCCAGCAGCGCCAGCAGTGAATCACAAGCCTTGCACTGCAGCTGCCCCCAGCCCCATAACCCCCTTAACCCCCGTATTCTTATAGCAGCCCCCCAGCCCCATAAGCACCCCGTATCACCCCATAACCGCCCCATAACCGCCCCAGCTCACCCGGCAGCGCCAGCAGGGACTCGTAAGCCTTGCACTGCAGCTTCCCATAACCCCATAACCCCATAACCCCCATGTCCCTACATCCCCACACCCTCGTACCCCTATAGCAGACCCCAGCCCCATAACCACCCCATGCGACCCCATAACCGCCCCATACCCGCCCCAGCTCACCCGGCAGCGCCAGCAGGGAATCACAAGCCTTGCACTGCAGCTGCCCCCAGCCCCATAACCCCCTTAACCCCCATGTCCCTACATCCCCACACCCCTGTACCCCTATAGCAGCCCCCCAGCCCCATAACCACCCCGTATCACCCCGTATGACCCCATAACCGCCCCATACCCGCCCCAGCTCACCCGGCAGCGCCAGCAGGGACTCGTAAGCCTTGCACTGCAGCTGCCCCCAGCCCCATAGCCCCCATAACCCCCATGTCCTTACAACAGCCCCCCAGCCCCATAACCACCCCATACAACCCCATAACCACCCCGTATCACCCCATACGACCCCATAACCACCCCATAACCACCCCAGCTCAGCCGGCAGCGCCAGCAGGGAGTCGTAAGCCTTGCACTGCAGCTTCGCATAACCCCATAACCCCCATGTCCCTACATCCCCATACTCTCATATCCTTCTAGCAATCCCTCAGCCCCATAACCACCCCATACGACCCCATAACCGTCCCCAGCTCACCCAGCAGCACCAGCAGGGAACCACAAGCCTTGCACTGCAGCTGCCCCCAGCCCCATAACCCCCATAACCCCCATGTCCCTACATCCCCATATCCACATATCCTTATAGCAGCCCCCCAGCCCCATAACCACCCCATACGACCCCATAACCGCCCCATACCCGCCCCAACTCACCCGGCAGCGCCAGCAGGGAGTCGTAAGCCTTGCACTGCAGCTGCCCCCAGCCCCATAACCCCCTTAACCCCCATGTCCCTACATCCCCACACCCCTGTACCCCTATAGCAGCCCCCCAGCCCCATAACCACCACGTAATACCCCATAACCACCCCATAACCGCCCCATACCCGCCCCAGCTCACCCGGCAGCGCCAGCAGGGAGTCGTAAGCCTTGCACTGCAGCTGCCCGGTGCTGGTGCTGACGCAGCTGCCCCACAGCCCCTGGTAGGTGGACACGGCCGTCACGATGTTGTCCCCCGCGTAGGTGCTGGTCTGCCACTGCCACAGCGCCGTGGCCGCCACCACCGCCCCCCAGCCCCCCAGCGCCAGGGCCAGGCCCAGCAGCTCCAGGCCGCCGCTGGCCATCGGCTCCGCTGGGCCTCGCGGGTCCTGTGGGGTCAGGTGGGTCCTGGTGGGGTCAGGCGGGTCCTAATAGGGTCTGATGGGTCCTGTGGGGTCAGGTGGGTCCTGGTGGGTCCTGTGGGGTCAGGTGGGTCCTGGTGGGGTCAGGTGGGTCCTAATAGGGTCTGATGGGTCCTGGTGGGTCCTGGTGGGGTCAGGTGGGTCCTAATAGGGTCTGATGGGTCCTGGTGGGTCCTGGTGGGGTCAGGTGGGTCCTGGTGGGGTCTGATGGGTCCTGGTGGGGTCTGATGGGTTCTAATGGGGTCTGATGGGTACTAATGGGGTCTGATGGGTCCTGGTGGGGTCAGGGTTAGGGTTCTAATAGGGTCTGATGGGTCCTGGTGGGTCCTGGTGGGGTCAGGTGGGTTCTAATGGGGTCTGATGGGTCCTAATGGGGTCTGATGGGTCCTGGTGGGGTCAGGTGGGTTCTAATAGGGTCTGATGGGTCCTAATGGGGTCTGATGGGTCCTGGTGGGGTCTGATGGGGTTCTGATAGAATCTGATGGGTCCTAATGGGGTCTGATGGGTTCCAATGGGGTCTGATGGGATCTGATGGGCTCTGATGAGGTCTGATGGGTTCTAATGGGGTCTGATGGGTCTTAATAGGATCTGATGGGTCCTGATGGGGTCTGATGGATCCTGATGGGATCTGATGGGTCCTAATGGAGTCTGATAGGGTGGAAGGGGTCCTAGTGGGGTCTGGTGGGGTCTGATGGGATGGGAGAGGTTCTAATGGGGTCCTAATAGGATCTGATAGGGTCCTAATGGGGTGGGAGGGGTCCTAATGGGGTCCTAATGGGGTGGGGTGGGGTGGGTCTTCAGGGGGCCTTTTTGGGGTGATGTGGGTCCTGGTGGTCAAAGGGTGCTATAGGGCAGCTATGGGGCAGCTATGGGGCTGCTATGGGTCCCAGGAGCCCTATGGGGTTGCTGTGGGTCCCAGAGGTTGGAGGGTCCTATGGGGCTGCTGTGGGGCTGCTATGGGTCCCGGGGATCCTATGGGGCTGCTGTGGCCTCCTCTATGGGTCCGCTGGGCTCTCTACCCCCTCCAGGCCCTATTTCCCCTCCAGGCCCTAGATCCCCCGGGGTCCCCTATCCCCTATGGGCGCTGTGGGTCCGGCGGTTGCCCTGCCCCATATAAAGGGGGTGCAGCCCCACGGGAGGGGCGGTGACGTCATAGGGCGGGGCGATGACGTCACGGGGCGGGGCCGGGGGTTTCAGGTCGGGTTGGGGTCAGGGGTGGGGCAGGGCGGCCCCATAGAGGGAGCGCCCCATAGGCGGCCCCACTGAGAGCCCTGCAGGTCGGCTGCCCCACAGACAGCCCCATAGGCGGCCCTACAGATCGGGTGCCCTATAGATGGCCCAGAGATGACCCCATAGATGACCTCATAGATGGCCCCATAGATGACCCTATAGATGATCTCATACGTGGCCCTATGCATGACCCCACTGAGCGTCCCATAGATTGCCTGCCCCATAGATGGCTCCACAAACAGCCCCACAGATTGACTGCCCCACAGACTGGGCACCCCACAGATGGCCCTATAGATTGGGCGCCCCATAGACAGCCCCATCGATTGGGCGCCCCATAAATAGCCCCATCCATTGGGTATCCCATACACGGCCCCATAGATTGGGTGCCCCATAGATCGACTGCCCCATAGCCGGCCCCACATTGCGCCCCATGGGGGGCGGGGGGGGGGGCGGGGGGGAGTTTCGGGCTGTGACGTCATCACCCGGAAATCCCGCCCCGAAACAGAAATGGGGGCGGGGCCACGCGGGGTGGGCGGGGCCGGAACTGACCCCGCCCCCTCAGTCCCTGTAGTGCCCCATAGGGACCCCACAGCGACCCCAAAAAGCCTCTGAGAGACCCCGTAAGGACCCCCAACCTCATAGAGACACCATAGGGACCCCATAGGAGCACCCCAAACCCCATAGAGACCCCATAGGGACCCTAAGCCCCATAGAAAACCCCATAGGAACACCCCAAACCCCATAGAGAACCCCATAGGGACACCAAACCTCATAAGAGACCCCATAGGCACCCCATGGGGGCCCCAAAACCCCATATGGACCACAAAGAAATCCCATAAGGAACCGAAACCCCATAGAGATCCCATAGTCTCTCTAGAGACCACATAGGGATCCCAAAACTCAGTGTCACCCCATAGACAACCCATAGTAACCCCAAACCCCATAGAGAACCCATAGGGACCTCATAGGGGCCCGAAGCCCCATAAAGATCCCACAGGGACCCCAACCCCCATAGAGACCCCATAGGGACCCACCCCCCAAGTCCCCCAAGCTGCCCCACAGACCCCAAACCCCACAGACACACGCACACGCAGACCCCATTCTTGTGCCCCATACATGCGGACCCCTTTATTGTTCTGCCCCACATTGGGGTCTCTGCCGTGTCCTGGGGGTCCCCCCACATCCTGGCTGTCCCACGGCGTCCCCACGTCCATCCACGGCCCCACAGCCCGATGGGTCCGACCCCACATCGCCCCATATAACCCCATACAACCCCACATCCCCACGTCCATCCACGGCCCCACAGCGCCCCCTATGGGTCCGGCAGCCGCTGACGGCCCCACACGGCCCCACATCCATCTGTGTCCCGCCCACCCCTACGGGTCCAGCCCCACACCTCCCACACCGCTACGGGTCCAGCACTCGCTGACGACCCCAGATCGCCCCCCACCACCCCCCACCTCCCCACCTCCATCCACGGTCCCCGCTTTGTGTCCAGCCCCACGCCTCCCACTCCCCTCTGTGCCCAGCGGCCACCGACCGCCCCCCACCGCCCCCCGTGGGTCCAGCAGCCCCCCTCGCTGCCCCTAAGCATCCAGCAGCTGCTGACAGCCCCGTGCCAGCTCCGCCAGCCGCCTCCTGGCGTACTCCATTCTGTTCAGAGCCAGCTGGCAGCCCTTCCGTGCCGCGTAACTCGAGCCCTCGTGGGGCTGCCCGGTGGCCACCTGGAAAGGGGGGCGGGGCTTCAGATCGGAGCCACGCCCCCACCCGGCATGGCCACGCCCCCCAGTCAGCCAAGGTCACGCACCCTCCATTAGGACCACACCCCCCAAACTCCTCCCACCCGCGCTGGCCACGCCCCCTTCCAAACACGCCACTTTGAGTATAATGGAAGCCCCGCCCATCGTGCGTGACCACGCCCCTTCAGCGTGACCACGCCCACATGAGGTATCGCCCCGCCCTCCTCCGTTGTGACCACGCCCCCCTCCCGACTCGCCCCGCCCCCTGCTGTGCCCACGCCCCCACGGCAAAAGCCACGCCCCCTCCCACGCGCTTCCTCGTAGCCACGCCCACCCGCAGAAAAAGCCACGCCCCCTTTTCGATGGCCACGCCCCCTCCTCCCGTACACTGAGGGCTGCGATTGGGGGATGAGGGGCAAAACTGTGGGGTGAGGATCCAGGATTTTGGGGGCAGAGTTTTGGGGTGAGAATCCCGGATTTTGGCACAGCTTTGGAGCCTGGATTTGAACTCCATTTCCGGGCTTAATTTGGATTCAGACCTCAGCGTTCAGATTCCCACCCCCCAACCCCTGACCTCTGACCTTTGACCCCCGACCCCCACCTGTGTCAGGTAGCGGATCTGGGCCCCCAGCTCGGCCTCCACTTTGGCCACAGCCGCCCCGAACGCAGCCGCCTGCCGCTCCAGCAGCCGCTCTGCTGCCTTCTCCTTGGACAGCTCCAGAATCACCGAGCCTGGGGGGAATGGGGGGGTCGTGACCTCTGACCCCTCGGTTGTGGGAGGGACTTCCTGCCCCACGGGAAATGGCTGCCACTCCCCCACAGGGCTGCACCCTCAGGAACGCCCTGTGCCTTTAAGGCCCCCCCATCGCCATAAGCCCCGCCCACCGTTAAGCCCCGCCCACAGCGCGGTCGACCAAATCTCCACTAAGCCCCGCCCACCGCAATGTAAGCCCCGCCCCGCCCCCCAACAAAGCCCCGCCCACTCCGCCGTCTCTACCGACGGTCCCGCCCCCAGAAAGGCTCCGCCCTCCGCCCGCTTAAGCCCCGCCCATCGCCAGGCCCCGCCCACCCGCGCTCTGCAGCGCCGCGCCGATTTCCCTCTCCAGCTCCTCCAGGGCCCGCAGCCTCTCGTTGGCCACGCCGTAGCCCGCCATGCTTCCTCCTACCCACACTTCCGGCCCTACTTCCGCTCGCGCATGCGCTATGCACTCCCACGGCCGGATGTCCGCCGGGGGCGCTCTAGGCTGCGTCTCGATGTTCTCCCGCCCGCCCCCTTTTGACGTCATCTCCGTGCGCCGCGCTCCGCGACGCCCCGCGACCACCAGCATGGCGGCGGTGGCGGCCGCCCGCGCTCCAGCTACGGCGCTTCTGGAGGCCCTCAGCGCGCTCCCGACGGCCCCGGGCGCGCTCCCGGGACTGGTGCGGGGGCTGCGGGACAGCGGCGGAGCTCAGGTGCGAAAAACTGCATCCCCGGTTCTCCCCCCTCCGCCCCAAATCCAATGGGGAGCGCTGCAGCTGCGCCACGTGGGGCCCCCCCACCCCTCCGGGTGACCTCTGACCCCTCGCGTGACCTCTGGCCCCGCACGTGACCCCTGAGCCCATCTTGTGCTGGCATAGGGACCCTGCGCAGAGCCTAAATTCGGCCCCCAAATGCCACAAATACGCCCCAAAATGTCCCCAGATGTCCCGAATCCACCCCGAAACGCCCCAAATCTGCCCCAATTGCCACAAATCTGGCCTAAATCCACCCAAAATGCCCCAAATCTGCCCCAATTGCCCCAAATCTGGCCTAAATCCACCTCAAAATGCCCCAAATCTGCCCCAAATTACCCCAAGTGTGCTCTAATTGCACCAAAACGCCCCAAATCCACCACAAAAGACCCCAAATCCGCCCCAAAATGCCCCAAATCTAACCCAGAAATCCCCAAATCCTCCCCAGTTGCCCCAAATCTGCTCAATTTACCCCATTTTCTCCCCCATTGCTCCCAAATGTGCCCCATTTTGCCCTAAATTCTCCTTTCCCCCCCAAAATTGACCCAATCAATCCCATTCCCGCCCCAAAAACCCCCAAAACTGCCCCCAGTGTTCCCCTTTTGTCCCCCAATGGCCCCAAATTCTCACACTTCTGCCCCAAATCCGCTGAAATTGCCCCATTTTGCCCCCAACCCCCCCATTTTCCCCATTTGTCCCTTCCTGTCCTTTGACCTCTGACCCCGCTGACCCCGCAGTCCTCCCAGGCGCTGGGGGCGCTCATCGCCGTGGCCGGCGCCCGGCTGGGCTCCATGAAGACGCGGTGAGTGGCGGCCAATGGGGCGTGAGGGAGCTGGGCTGGGGGCTGCTGATTGGCTGCAGGGCTGGGGAGGGCGGGGCATGGGAAGCATCGGCCAATTGGAAGACAGCACAACTTTGCGTCAGTGTTTGAAAGGCGTCTTCTCATTGGTCGTTCTGTGGTTGGAGAGCGGAGCTAGCTGCAGTGGCAGCCAATCAGAGGGCAGCTCAGTGCCACAACCTTGTGGATTCGTCTCCCATTGGCTGAAAGTGGTGACCACGCCCACAGCTTGCAGCTATTGGCTCCTCATGCGGAGCGGGTGGGGCTTGGTTGGTAGGGAGCCAATCAGGTGGAAGAACTTAATGGTGGGCAGGGCCACGTGGGTAGGATGCGTTTTTGATTTGTGTTCTTTTATTGGCTGCTTGTATTGTGGATGGGCGGGGCTAAGCAGCACAACAACCAATCAGAACTCAAATTGTGAGCAGCTCCTCCAAATTGTCTTGGGGGGGCGGGACTAAAGAGCTGAGGCAGCCAATCAGCGTCGAGCTTTTGCTTGGATATGAGCGGGTGGGGCCCCGCGAGCCCCGCCCCCCCCTGAGCCCATCAGCCAATGGCGTCGCAGGTTCGAGGGGCTGTGCCTGCTGGCGCTGCTGGTGAGCGAGAGCCCAACGGAGCCCTTCCAGCAGCACTGCCTGGGATGGCTGAGAGCCCTGCAGCACCTCCTGCAGGTGGGGCTGGGGGGCCTGGGGGGCTATGAGGGGTCTTGGGAGGGTTATGGGGGGTCCTGGGGGGCTATGAGGGGTCTTGGGGGGGTTATGGGGGGTCCTGTAGGGGTTATGGGGGGTCCTGGGGGGCTATGAGAGGTCTTGGGAGGGTTATGGGGGGTCTTGGGGGACTCTGGGGGGTGTTTTGAGGAGCTATGGGGGAACTATAGGAGGTTTATGGGAGGTCTTGGGGGACTATCGGGAGTCCTGGGGGGGTTATGGGGGATTATGGAGGATCCTGGGGGAGGTAATGGGATTATGAAGGGGCTGTGGGGCATTATAGTTCCTGATGGGGTAATGGGGGACTATGAGGGGTCCTGGAGGGGGGCTATGGGGGGTTATGGGGGATTATAGGGGTCCTGGGGGGGTCCGCGGGGGTTACTGCAGGGCAATGGGGGACTATGGGGGGGCTCTGGAGGGGTTTACGGGGCAGCCGTGGTTCTCACCCCCATTCCTCCCCCCAGTCCCAGGACCCCCCCCCCACCATGGCGCTGGGCGTGGCGGTGCTGCACCAACTGCTGCAGTTCTCAGCTCAGCTGCCCGGCCTGGCGCGGGACATCGGGACCGACCACATCCCGGGGCTGCTCACCTCCCTGCTGGGGCTGAAGGCTGAGGTGTGGGGCGGCCCCTAGCGGCGGGGCGGGGCACAGCAGGGATGTGTGGGGCACAGTGACCCCTAGCGGCGGGGCGGGGCACAGCAGGGGTGTGTGGGGCACAGTGACCCCTAGCGGCGCGGCGGGGCACAGCAGGGGTGTGTGGGGTACAGTGACCCCTAGCGGCGCGGCGGGGCACAGCAGGGATGTGTGGGGCACAGTGACCCCTAGCGGCGGGGCGGGGCATAGCAGGGATGTGTGGGGCACAGTGACCCCTAGCGGCGCGGCGGGGCACAGCAGGGATGTGTGGGGCACAGTGACCCCTAGCGGTGGGGCGGGGCACAGCAGGGGCTGCGTTGGGGGGGGACTTATGGGGTGGGGGGTTTTGGGGTGGGGGGGTGTCAATAAGGGGTGGTTATGGGGAGGTGGGGTTAAGGGGGGGGTCTGCGGGGGTCCTGGGGGGGGGGTTATGGGGATTTAAAGTCACGGGGGGGGTCTGCTGAGCTTGGGGGACTCATAGGAGTCTATGGGGAGGTCTGGGGGTTCTGGGGGGGTGGGCAAAACGCCAAGGGGGGGGAGCGTCGCTAATTAGTGTTTTAATTAGGTTATTAATTAATTTGCTCAGTGCGAGGTGTCCACGCTGGAGGGCATCAAATCCTGCATGACGTTTTACCCCCGCGCCTGCGGCTCCATGCGGGTAAATGGAGGACTTCCCCCCCCCCCCCAAAAAAAAAAATGGGGGTGCCCCCCCCTGAGAAATTGGGGAGGGTCTTTTACTCCTCCTTCACACCCAAAATTGTGTCTTTTCGCCCCAAAACAGGGCAAACTGGCGGCCTATTTCCTGGCCCGCATCGACTCGGAGTCACCGCGAGTGCAGGAGGTGGGGGGGGGGCGGGGGCAAAATGGGGAGGGGGGGCAAAATGGGGGGGACCCCAAAATTGGGGGGGGTCTGTGGAGGCTCTTTTAAGGTCTTAAAGGAGGATTTTTTTGGGGGGGGGGTCTTTGGGGTGGGGTTTTTGGAGTCTGGGGGTTTTAAGGAGGGGGGCCTCTGGGCTGGGGGTCACTGGGGGGGGGGTACAGTATTTGGGGGGGGTCTGCTGAGCTCAGGGGGCCCATAGGAGCCTATGGGGGGGGTCAGGCAGCCCTGGGGGGGTTCTATGGGGTGGGGGTGGGTCCGTCCTTCACTGGGGGGTTTTCGGCCCCACCGGGGGGGGGTCTCTAATTGCCCCCCCCCCCCCCCCCCCCAGCTGGCCTGTGAGTGCTACGCCCTGCTGCCCGCCCTGGGCCGAGGCTTCGCCCTGGGGCTGCGGCACAGAGAGGGCTGGAACCAGGAAGTGAGGGGGCTGCTGGGGGCCATGCGGAGCCTGCTGGGGGGGCTGCTGCCCAACGGAGTGCAGGGTAGGAGGGGGGGGTCAAGGGGGGGGGGGGCTGGGGGTGGGTTTGGGGGCGTTGAGGGGGGGTGTTGGGGGAGTTTTTGGGCGGGTCTGGTGGGGTTTGAAGGGGTGGGTTTGGGGTGGGAGGGTTTGGGGGGGCAATGGGGGGGCTGGGAGGGGGGGTGGGGGGGCTGGGGGGGCTAGGGAGGAGATGGGGGGGGCAATGGAAGGGTAATGGGGGGGCAATGGGGTACTGGGGGTTGGGGGGGCGATGGGGGTGGAGGGGCAGTGGGGGTATTTGGGGGATAAAGGGGGGGTAGGGGGGATATTGGGGAGAGATTGGGGGGGAATGTGGGGGGTATTGGGGGTGGGGGGGCAAAGGGGGTTAATTCATTGCTGGGGGGGGGGGGCAACAAGCCTGCAGTCCCCACTGAGACTCCTTTCCTATGGTTTGGGGTCCCCACCCCACTTTTTCCCCCCGCCAAAGGACCACGTATGACCCCCCATAGCCCCCACAGAGCCCCCGCAGCGCCACCCAGTGGCCACAGCGCGTCATTGCACTCCATAAGCCCCATAAGTCCGCAAAGAGGCCTCATAGCGCCACCCAGTGGCCACACCGTGTAATTACATCCCACAACCCCACCATAATCCCCTCATGGAAACCCCACAGCGCCGCCGAGTGGCCGCTCCGCGTAATTGCACGCCATGGTCCTATAGAGATCTTATAGCGCCGCCCACCGGTCATACTGTGTAATTGCACCCCATAACTCTTCCTAATCCCCCCCCCACAGAGCCGCCCCCCCCCAACGAGGCTCCTGGGGAGGAGCTGCTGCTGCCCCCCCCGCCAGGGGGAGGAGATGGGGGGGGGGACGCGGTGCTGCTCCACCAACGCTTCGCGGGGCTGGCCCGGATCCTCTGCCTGCTGCTGCGGTACCCCCCAACCCCCCCCCCAAATAAAACACCGCTCCCGAGACCCCAACACCCCCAAATACCCCCAAATCCCCCCCCGTAATACCCCCCAATCCCCCTATATGACCCAAAATTTGCCTAGGCGCCCCCATATACACACATGCACCCCCAAATGCCCCCCCTAAATACCCCCCAACCCCCCCCAATTCCTCCCCCAAATCCCCCCGACCCCCCCATCACCCCCACCCCAAATGCCCCCATCATTTTACCAGTCTCCCCCATCTTTCCCCCCCCATTTCTGCCCCCATCCCCATTCCTATCCCTCCCCACCTCCATCCATTCGTGCTTTCGTTATCCCTGCCCCCCCCACACCATTACCCCCCCCGGCCCCCCCCATAACGCCCCCTCCCCATAATCCCCCCCATAATGGTTCCCTATGAGAAGACCCCCAAAGGTGCCCCCCGATGCCTCCCCATAATATTTCTCCTTATAATGCCCCCCCATAACGCTTCCTGCCCATAAAGGTCCCCCTGTAACGCCTCCCCATAATGGCCGCCCCATATTCCCCCCCCCCACAATACTTCTCTCACTGCCCACCCCATAATCCTCCTCCCCAAATACCCCCCCGTAAGGCCCCCCCATAACGTCCCCCCTAAAACAACCCCAAAACTCCTCTCCCCCCCCCATATTGTGCCCCCCCCCCCCCCCAGGAAGGATTTCGTGGCCCCTGTTTCCGTTCCTGTTGGGGACATTTTGGACGTCGTTTGCTGCGCTCTCAACGCCTCCCCCCGCAATGCAGTGAGTTGGGGGGGCTGCAGACCCCAGACCCAAAATGAAAGGGGGGGAGTCCCTCAATTTATGCCCCCCCCCCAGGGCTGGCTCGGCGATGCTCCCCTGCGGCTGCTGCTGCTGCCTGCTGTGCACATGGAGGCCTTGGATGTGCTGGGGGCTTTGGTGGGAGCGTGAGTGGGGGGGGCATGGGGGGGTACTGGGGGGAATAGGGAGCATGGGGGGGGTTTGGGGGGGCTATGGGGGGTATTGGGGGGCTGGGAGGTAAAGGGGGTTTGGGGGGCAGTAGGGGATGTGGGGGGATATTGGGGGGGCTATGGGGTGTTGGGGGACCGGAGGGGGTTGGGGGGGGCAATGGGGGGGGTTGGGCAGGGAGTGGGGAGGGCTGGGGGGGTTTGAAGGGGGGAAATGAGGGGGATTGGGGGGGTAATGGGGAGCAATAGAAGGTACAGGGGGAATTGGGGAGAGATTGGGGGCAGGGGGGGTAATGGGGGGCAGCGGAGGGATCAATGGGGGGGGCGAGGAGGGGGGCGATGGGGGGATTGGGGAGGCACTGGGTGGGGATTGGGGGGGTGGGGGGGCATTGGGGGTTACTGGGGGGGAATGGGAGGATTTCGGGGGAACCGGGAGGGGGATTGGAGGCACTGGGGGGGCTGTGGGGTCATTGGGGCGGTGCTGGGGGGGGCGCTGTTTGCTGACCCCCCCCCGTTCCCCCTCCAGGTGTGGTGCGCGACTCGTCCGCTGGGGGGCGCTGCTGTGCCGCCTCTTCCCGCAGGTGTTGAACGCGTGGAGCGGCGGCCGCCAGGGGGCGCTGCCAGGGCAGGAGAGACCGCACAGGTGGGGGGGGGGGGCGTTGGGGGGGTCGTGGGGGGGGGTGGGGGTGTCTGGGGGGCTCAGGGGTCCTGAAGGGGGCTGGGGGGGCTGAGGTTTGGGGGGACGGGGGTTGGGTTTCTTGGGGGGCTAAGGGAGATTGAGGGGGGGCTGGGGGAGGGTGGGGGGCCTGGGGGGGGATTTGGGGGTCCTGGGGGGGGGGGGTTGGGGGGGTTTTGGGGGTGACTGAAGGGTCCTGGGGGGAGCTGAGGGGGGGTGGGAGTCATGGTGGGGGAATTGAAGCGAGGAAGAGCATCATAGGGGGGCTGGGGGGGGGGTTGGTGTTACTGAGGGGGGGAGTTGGGGGTTGGGGGGGGTTGGGGGTGTCTGGGGGGGTCATTTATTTATCCCCCCTCCTCCCCCCCCAGCGCGGTGCGCGCCCGCCTCTACGCAGTGCTGGAGCTGTGGGTGCAGGCGGCGGGGGCTGCGGGGGGGGTCCTGCAGGGTCCCGGCCCCCCCTCCGAGGAGCTGCTGGCGCAGATCATGGCTGACATCACCCCCCCCACGGCCGGCACCACGGTGCGGCCCCCCCCCACGCACGGAGCTCCATAGGGACCTTTAGAACCCTATATAACCCTAAGGAACCCCATAGAGCCACATCGGGGCTCTGCAGTCCCATAGAAGTGCCTGGAATCCTATAGAACCCCATAGGACCCCATAGAGTTCTGCAGAAGCGCGTGGAGTTCTTTCAATCCTATAAGATCCTATAGAGCCCCATAGAACCTTTCTGGACCAATAGAGCGTCATAGGATTCCACAGAGCCCCATAGAACCTTATAGAATCACATAGAGTCCTATAGAGCTTCCTTGATCCCATCAAAACCCATAAAACCTTATAAAACATTATAGAGTTTGTTTGATCCCATAGAACCCCATAGAACCCCATAGAACCCCATAGAACCCCGTAGAGTTTGTTGGATCCCACAGAACCCCACAGAACCCCATAGAACCCCATAGAACCCCATAGAGTTTGTTGGATCCCACAGAACCCCATAGAACCTCATAGAACCCCATAGAATTCGTTTGATCCCATAGAACCCCATAGAACCCCGTTCGACCCACAGACCCCATAGAACATCGCCAGGAACCCATGGGAACCCCCTGAGACCCATAGGACCCCCCAGCCCCAAAAGACCCCCCCATCCCCCATAGGACCCCCCCATATCCCCCTACCCCTTTGTGCCCCCCCAGCCCCATAGAACCCCCCCAGTCCTATAGACCCCCCCCATACCCCATAGGTCCCCCCCCTTTTACTCCTTTATTTGCCCCCCTCACCCCCACATCCCTATAAAACCCCCCGTTTTGCCCCTCCCGACCTTTTTTCTGCCCCCCCCCAGCTGAAGACGGAGCCGAAGCCCAGCGCCCCCAAAAGGCCCAAACTGGGGGGGGGGACGGCGGTGTCGGAGGGGGGGGGGCAGCTGACGCCCCCCCCCTGCAACGCAAAATGGAACCGGCGGCCAACAGCGACGTGTGTGGGGGGGCACTGAGAGGTGGGGGGGCACAAGAATAACGGGGGGGGCACTGAGGGGGGGGCCCAGAAGTGGGTGGGGGGCACAGAAATTAAGGGGGGGACAAAGGTGTGGGGGGGTGCAAAATAATGGGGGGGGAGGAAAGAAACAAATGGGGAGGAACCCCGGGTTTCGGAGGGGGGGTAAATTGGGGGGGGTGATAATTGGGGACCCGGGAAGGGGGGGGGGGAGCTGGGGGGGCTGAAGTGGGGGGGAGGGGGGCGATGTTTGGGATGGGGGGGTTGTGGGGGGGCTGCATTGTGACCCCCACTTTATTTGCCCCCCCCCACAGCGCTGCACCGAATCATCCTGACGGGGGGGGCCCTCATTAAGGAGGAGACGCACCGGGTGAGGGGGGGGAAATGGGGGGGCTTGGGGGTTGGGGGGGGGCCATGGGGGCGGTTTGGGGGGGTTATGGGATATATGGGGGGGGGTGGGGTGGCTGTGGGTTTTCTATGGGGTGGCTCCGGATGTTCCCCCCCCCCGCCCCAGTTTTCACCCCCATATCCCCCCATATCCACCCCAAACCCCCCCACGCCCCCCCGCTGACGCCCCCTCTCCCCCCGCAGCGCCTCCAGGACCTCCTCCTCCCATTGGCTCTGGCTTTGACCCCCCCGCCCCCCCCCGGCTCCCCCTATTCCCACCCCCCGACCCGGGCAGCCCTTTATCGGGTTCTGCTGGCGCTGCTCCTGGCCCCCCCCCCATCGCGAGGACCCCCCCTCGCCTGCGCCCTGCGTGCCTTCAGCCGGGGGCAGCGGGACCCCGACCTGCAGGTGAGTGGGGGGGGGGGACAGGACCCCCAACTGTGGGGCTGGGACCCCGTATGTGGGTATGGGATCTATTTGTGGGTATGGGATCCTATTTGTGGGTGTGGGATCCTATCTGTAAGTATGGGACCCCATGTGTGTGTATGGGATCTATTTGTGGGTGTGGGACCCCCATGGGTGGGGCTGAGACCCCATGTGTGTGTATGGGATCTATTTGTGGGTATGGGATCCTATTTGTGGGTATGGGGCCGTCACGTGTGAGACCCCCATTTATGGGGTCCCCATTTGAGGCTATGGGACCCCATATGTTTATATGGGACCCCCATGGGTGGGGCTGGGACCCCCATGTGGGACCCTGTATGTGTTGGACCCCGGTTTGAGTGCATGGGACCCCATATGTGGGTGTGGGACCCCCCCGGACCCCTCCCCATCCTGGGACCCATTGACCCCCCCATCCCTTTTGGGACCCCCGTTGAACCCCCAATTCGTTTTGGGACCCTCCCAGACCTCCCCATGCTGGGCCCCCCCCGTCCTTTTGGGACCCCTATGGACCCCCCATCCATTTTGGGCCCCCCCAGACCCCCCTTCCCCCGATCCTGGGCCCCTCATTGACCCCCCCTACCCCTTTTTGACCCCCCCCCCAAGCCCCCCGTTAACCCCCCCATATTCCCCCCCCCCCCCCAGGTCTCCTCAGTCTGCACCGAAGCTCTGGTGATCTCCAACGCTTTGGCCCGCCCATGGGTGCCCCCCCTGCGCCCCCCCCCCACCGCCAACCCCCCCCCGGACCCCCCCACCTCCACCGCCCCCCCCCAACCGCCACCTTTCCGCCCCCCCCACCCCCCCCCTTCCCACTTCCCCCGGCCCCCCCCCCTCCTCCCCCCCGCCTCCCCCCTCAACCCTCTCCCTCCTCCCCCCCCCGCAAACAACGAAGACCCGCCTTTGATTTCGGGGGGGGGTCCGGACGAAGGTGATGTGGGGGGGTTGGGCCTGGGGGGGGGCCGCCCCCGCCGCCCCATTTTCGTCCATTACGACAAGGAGGAGCCGTCGGACGTCGAGATCTCCTTGGAAAGCGACTCGGACGACAGCGTCGTCATCGTCCCCAAACGGGGGGGTCCCGCCCCCACCTCCCCCCCGCCCCAAATCCCCAAGCCCCCCCCGCCCCCTCCGCCGCCCCCTCCCCTCCTCCCCCCCCCATCCTCCTCCCCCCCCGCTCCCCTCCCCGACCCCCCCCCCGAGGACCCCTCGCTGCCCCCCCTCCTCTGCTGCCCCCCCCTCCTCCGCCCCCCCCCTCGCTGCCCCCCCCCCCGACCCCCAACTCGGCCCCTTTGCTGACCAGCCCCCCGCCTTCGATGGAACAGCCCGTGGAGGGGGGGGCGGGCGGGGGGGGGGCCGGGGGGGCCGTCATTAACATCAACAGCAGCGAGGAAGAGGAGGAGGAGGAGGAGGAGGAGGAGGAAGAGTTCGGGGAGGAAGACGAGGAGGAAGAGGAGTTTTACGAGGAGGAGGAGGAGGAGATGGAGGAGGATTTCGAGGAGGACTTCGAGGAGGAGGAGGAGGAGGAGGAGGAGGAGGAGGAAGGCCTCAGCGAGGAGGAGGAGGAGGAGGAAGAGGAGGAGGAGGAGGAGGAGGAAGATGAAGCCCCCCCCCGGGCTGAGGAGGAGGAAGAGGAGGAGGAGGAGGAGGGGGCGGCTCTGCTGATGGAGGTGGAGGAAGGCTGCGCCCCCCCCGGCCCTGAGGAGGAGGAGGAGGAAGAGGAGGGGGGGGGAGGAAGGCAGGAAGCGGAGCCCCCCCAAGGCGGGGGGGGTGAGGAAGAGGAGGGCGGACCCCCCCCCGACGCCGGGCCGCCCCCCAACGCCGAGCCGGCGGGGAAAGAAGGGGAGGCGGAGCCCCCCCCCAAGGCAGCAGCGGAGCCCCCCCGGGAGGAAGAGGAGGAAGAGCAGGGAGGAGGCGGAGAGGAGGGGGGGGGCGGGGAGGAGCCCCCTCCCCAAATTGAGCCCCAGCCTCAAATGGAGGGGGGGGGGAGGGGGAGCCCCCCCAGCTGCCGCCCCCCCCCAGCGCGGAGGAGAAGGAGGAGGTGAGGGGGGGGGAGGGGGGGGTGTTTGGGGCAGTTCTGGGGGGTTTGGGGGGGGTTATGGGGGGACGTGGGGCAGATTGGGGGGCAGTTTGGGGGGGTATGGGGGCGTTCAGGGGCAGTTTGTGAGGGGGTTTATGGGACGCTTTGGGGGCACTTTGTGTGACCCCCCCCTCTCGGTGCCCCCCAGGACCCCACAGCCTCCATGTTGGCCGATTTCATCGACTGCCCCCCCGACGACGAGCACGGCTCCGAGCCCCCCCCGTGACCCCACATGGACCCACGTGACCCCCGCATTAAACCCCCCCACGTGACCCCATGTAACCTCCACGAGCCCCTTCGTGACCCCCCCGTGACCCCCTGTAATACCCCCACGTGACCTCCTCCAGCCCCCCCCCCCCTCAGTGACGTAGAAATAAAGGTTCCCCCATAACGCAGCTGTGAGAGGAGGGAGGGGCGGGGTTCCTTTGGTCGGGGGGTTGTGGGGGGGGGGGGTCCCTGGAGGGGGGCAGTGGGGGTCCTTTGGTTGGGGGGGGGTCATGGGGGGGAATTTGTAGTCCGCTCTCACGCGTGGGGACTACATTTCCCATCGTGCCCCGCGGCAGCAGTGACGTAACCAGCAGACGCAGCAGTACCTAACTGCAGTCGCGCAGTAGTGACGTCAGCAACACGCGCTGCATCAATCCCGCGGGTTTTTACGTCATCTTTTCGCGCCCGTCGCGCCGCGTGACGTCACCCCGGCGCGCCGCTCGTTTCCCAAGATGAGGCCGCCGCTGCGGCCCCGTTCGGCCCCGGCGCGATTCAGGGCGGCACCGGGGGGGGCGGCAGCTGCGGCAGCGGCGGCGGTTCCCCCGACCAGAGCGGCGTGGACGGCGCGGGAGAAGCGGGCGCTTCTGCGCGCTCTCAGGGATCAGGCGGCGCTGGGGCTGCCGGAGCCACAGCCGTGGAGAATGAAGGAACGGCTGCCGCGCAGGAGCGAGGCCGAGGTGGGCCGGGGGGGCGGCGGTCTTACGGGGTCTGTGCCTGGCGGGGGGAAGGGGGGGTCTATGGGGGCTGACTGGGGAGCTGAGGGGGGTCCTGGGGGCCGGGGGGGGTGAGGAGGTCCGGTGAGGAGAGTGGGGAGACTTAGGGGGGCCTGAAGGAGGTCTGGGGGGGGGCTGAGGGGGGCCGGGGTTGGGGAAGCTGAGGGGCGTCCGAGGGGTCCTGGGAGGACCACCGCTGTGAGGATCCCTCCAGCATCACCAGTACGGATGGGAGGAGACCCCCAAGATTCTCCTCCTCCCAGCTTTCACGACCCCCTGCCCCCCCCCCCGTTTCAGATCCGCTGGGAGCTGACCCGGCTGCGGGGCCGGGCGGCTCGGGAAGCTCTGAGCTCTCAGCACCGCAAGTGGCTGCGGGAGGAGCAGCAGAACAGGGAGCGGCGCCCGGCGCCCATCGAGGTGAGACAATTCCCCCCCCCCCCCGGTCACGTGACCCCTCAACCCCCTCGGTGACCCCACCCCCAAATGGCCCCCCCTCCTTTGACCCCACCCCTTCTGTCCCCTTGCCCCTTTATTGTCCCCCCCACCCTTTTGTCCCCCTTCCCATTTATTTGTCCCCCTTTTATCGCTCCCTGTCCTTTTATCCCCCATCCCTTTGATCCCCCCCCTTTTGTTCCCCCCATCCCTTTATCTTCCCTATTTACCCCCCTTTGTCCCCCTCCCTCTGTCTCCTCCATTCCTTTCTCTTCCCCATTCTATCCCCCCTTTGGCCACCCCCACCCCTCTCTCCCCCTGCCCATTTATCCTCACTGTCCCTTTGTCCCCCCCCATCCTTCTGTCTCCCCCAAGTCCCCCCTTTTTCCTCCCCCCACTCCTTTATCCCTTTATCCCTCCCTTCCCTTTGTTCCCCCCCAACTCCTCTGACTCGCCAATCCTTTTCCCCCTCCCCCAGATTTGGCTGCAGTTGGCACAGACCGTTTCTGGCCCATTGGAAGAGGCAGCAGCAGCAGCTTTCTCTCAGGTTTCTGGGGCAAAATGTGGGGACTTGGGGCAGGGGAGACAAAAACTGGCATTTCTGCAGCCTGGAGCTGCGATTTGAGGCCAAAAAGGGGGATTGTGGTGTAAAATCAATTTATTTTTGTTAACCCTTTATTTTCCAGGCGCTGACGGTGGCGGGGACAGAGCCTCTGAGCCTGAAGGGGGGGGCTTTGGGGGTCGATTATGGGCGCCTTTATGGGATCCTGGCCCGGGGGGCACGGGGGGGAGATGGCCCCGAACTGCAGCCTGCAGGTATGGGGGGAGTTGGGGGGTGAGATATGGGGGGATACGGGGAGGATATGGGAGGGTGGGGGTGGGGGTGGGAAGAAGTGGGGGGGATTTGGGGGGGCAGGTATGGGGGGAGGGGGGATATGGGGGTGAAGTGCTTTTTGGGGGAGAGATATGGGAGGGCAGGGGGGAGAAATGGGGCATGGGGGGATATGGGAGTGTGTGGGGGGTGGGGAGGTGTAGGGATGGGTATTATGGGGTGGGGGGGGAGAAAAGGGCTGTGGCCATTGTGGGGGGGAATATGGGGGGGCCGTGGGTTTATAGGGGGGCTGTGAGGATGCCCTGACCCCATGTATTTCTGCCCCCCTCCCAGAGGCTGCCGTGCTGCTGGCTCTGCTGGCCTCGCTGCCCCCCCAGCTGCAGGCGCTGCCCCACATCTCCCCCCTGCGCCGCCACCTGCGGGGCTCCTACAGCTCCCTCAGCGCCCCCCAGAGCCCCCCCCGCCCCCACAGCCCCCCCCCCAAATCCCCGTGGAAGGCGATGGGGCTTTGCCCCCTCAACCCCTTCCTGCTGCCCCTATGGCTGCTGCGGGGCCCCGCCCCCCCACCCCAATAAACGCTGAATTTCACCCCAAAATGGCAGCGGTGGATTTTTTATGGGGGGGGGGGGGGGGGGGATTTGGGGAGCAAAACTGGACCGGATTACCCCAAAATGGGGCCTGGCGATGTTGCTGAGGCCCAAAACGGATCGTAGGGGTCATCTGGGGGTCAGAGGTCAGGGTGTGCTTCGAGGCTTCCGGGTCACCCTGAGGTCAAAGGTCAGATGGGGGGGCGCGTCCCAATTGAGCCGGCTCGGTCTGCACATGCGCGGTCCGATTCGCGCTCAATGCACATGCGCTGCCAGCCCGGATTCCTTCTGCGCATGCGCGCCGCGCGAAGCCACGCCCCTTCCGGCTCGCGCACGCGCAGTTCGGCGCCGTCCGGCGGCGATGGCGGCGGCGGTGGGAGGAGGAGGAGCGGCGGCCGCGGGGACTAACGGCGCCGGGATGGAGGTGGACGCGGCAGGTACGGGCTCACGTCCCGCCTCTCGGACGCGCGGCTGCAATTCGGGCCCATCTGTTGGACCCGGAAGCCGAGCAGGCCCGGCATGAGCGATGCGCTCCGCCCTTCGGCCTCGTGGCCACGCCCCCGCCCGAAGCCCCGCCCACTACGGCCGGAGCCCCGCCCCTTTCTCTATGCCCCGCCCACCTCCCGCAGACCGCACCCCATTCGGACCCCGCCCCCAATTCTACCACACCCGCTTTCGCCACGCCCCCTTTCCACCGTAGCCCCGCCCCCTTTTAATCCCTGCGCCCCCATTGGCCGGAACCCCCTCTTAGCCCCTCCCCTTCTCACCGTGCCCCCCAACCACACCGCCATGCCCCCAAATCCTGGCCCCGCCCCCCCACCATCCCCGCTTCCTATTGGCTCAGCCCCTCCCCTGACCCCGCCCCCTCCCGCAGTGCCGCCGGTGATGGCGGGGGGCGTCCCCGGCAGCGTGGCAGTGGCTCTGCACCCCCTGGTGATCCTCAACATCTCCGACCACTGGATCCGAATGCGCTGCCAGGAGGGGCGGCCCGGGCAGGGTGAGACCCCATAGAGCCCCACGTGACCCCATAGTAACCCCACAGTGACCTCAGTATGACCCCATAGTGACCCCACAGTGATCCCATAGTAACCTCGTAGTAACTTCATGGTAACCCCATAGTGACCCCAAAGTGACCCCATAGGAACCCCATAGTGACCCTATAGTGACCCCCCGGAGCTCCATAGTGACCCTATAGTGACCCCATAGAGCTTTGTAGTGATCCCATTACACCCCATAGCTGCCCCGTACTGCCCCATAGCACCCTAGAGTGTCCTATAGAACGCCATAGAGATCCCATAGTGTCCCATAGTGACCGCAAAGCTGCCCCACAGCGCCCCATAGTAACCCCAAAGTGCTCTATAGTTGCCCCGTAATGCTAATAGTTGCCCCATAGTGCCCCATAGCTGCCTTGTGGCCACCCTACAGCCCCCCAGAGAGCCCCACATCAGCCCTTGGCAGTGACAGACATCCCCATTGCTGACCCCAAATGTGGGTCCAGAATGACCCCAAAATACCCCAGTGGTCCTTCTGCATCCCCTGGGCCTCCCCAGTGCCCCCATGGAGCTCCATGTACCCCCCAAGGGGGGGGTCCTAATGCCCTATGGGGGTCACACTGCATCCCCTCTCAACACCAGTGGCCCCAAAAAACCCCAATGGTCCTTTTTGCATCGCCTTGGGGCTCCCAAAGGGCTCCCCCTAGCGGACAGGAGGTGCAGTGCCCCCTCCCCCCCAAAGGGCTCCCCCTAGTGGACGGGAGGTGCAATAACCCAGAGGGCTCCATGTGGCCCCTAATGGGGAGGGGGTCTGGGTTGGGGGGGGGGGGGGCCGTGGTGCCCTATGGGGGTCTCACTGCTCCCCCTGCCCCCCCCTCCCAGTGATCGGGGCTCTGATTGGGCGCCAGGAGGGCCGCAGCATCGAGGTGATGAATTCCTTCGAGCTGCTGGCGCACAGTGCGGACGGGCAGGTGGTGATCGACAAGGAGTACTACTATACCAAGGAGGAGCAGTGTGAGGGGGGGGCTAAGGGGGCCGGGGGGAAGCTGAGGGTTGGGGGGGGTCTGGGGAGGATTAAAGGGGTCCTGGGGGGGAAGGGGTGGGTGTGCGGGGGGTTGGGAGAGTTAAAGGGGTTCTGGAAGGGTCTGGGGGGGATCCTGAGGGTGTGTGGGGAGGTTAAAGGGGTCCTGGGGGGGCTGGGGGGGTCCTGAGGGTCTGGGGAGGGTCTGGGCTGTTAAAGGGGTTCTGGGGTTGGGTGGTCTGGAGACGTTCTGAGGGTCTGGGGGGGGTACTGGGGGGTTAAAGGGGGTCTGGGGGGGGTCCTGAGGTGTGGGGGGGTTAATGGGGTCCCGGCAGGCCCCATGGTGGGGGGGGTTGCAATATAGGGTGGCTGTGGGGGACCCGTAGGGGAACCTTGGGGTTCCCATTCCGGTGACCCCTCCCACAATTTGCTCCCCCCCCCCCAGTCAAACAGGTGTTCAAGGAGCTGGAGTTCCTGGGCTGGTACACAACGGGGGGGCCTCCAGAACCCGCTGATATCAGCGTGCACAAACAGGTGGGGGGCTGGCGGGGGGGGCAAATATTGGGCTATGAGGGGGAGGGGGGGGGCAGATGTTGCTCTATGGGGCTAATCTGGGGAGGGGTCACTGCCCCACATTGCTCCCCCCCTTAAATTTTGCTCCTTCCCCCCCCCAGGTGTGTGAGATCATCGAGAGCCCCCTGTTCCTTAAGCTGAACCCCATGACGAAGCACACCGACGTGAGTTTTGGGGTCGGGCACAGTGGGATCCCCATCATAATGAGGAGCCCCCCGTATTGAAGACCCCCCGAGATGTTGAAACCCCCCCCAAATCTTCTTGCTCCCCCCACAGCTGCCAGTCAGCGTGTTTGAGTCGGTGATTGACATCATTAACGGGGAGGTAATGGGGGGGTTATGGGGTGGGGGGGGATTGTGGGGTTTTAATGGGGATGGGGGGGGCCATGGAGGTTTGTAGGGTGTTAATAGGGCTACGGGGGGGTGGGTTTACGGGGTGTTAATGGGGCTGGAGTGGCACAGTGGGTCTGTAGGACGTTATTGGGGTAATGGGGGGGCACGCGGGTCCATAGGGCGTTATTGGGGGGGCTGGAGGGGGGTCTGATTGGGGGTATGGGGTCCTGAAGGGGAGGGAGTGGAGCTGTGGGGTGTTAATGGGGGGCACGGGGGGCTATGGGGTGTTACTGGGGGGGGGTGTGAATCCAGAGTGATGCATGGGGTGCAGTGGGGGGCGGGGGTTACCGGGGGGGTTGTGGGGGTCCTGAATGTAGGGGGGTGGGGGGGGGTCCTCACCCCATGCCTCCCCCCAGGCCACGATGCTGTTTGCGGAGCTGCCCTACACTTTGGCCACGGAGGAGGCAGAGCGGATCGGGGTGGATCACGTGGCCAGGATGACGGCAACCGGGAGCGGGGAGAACTCAACCGGTGGGGGGGGCGGCAACGGGGGGTGGGGGGCAACCGGGGGGGTGTGGGGCGGGGGCTCAGAGGGTGAAAGGGGTGCTGGAAGGGTGTGGGGGGCGACTTCGGGGGGCTAAAGTGGGTCTGGGGGGGGGTATTGTGCTCCTGGGGGGGGTCTGGGAGGGTCTGGGGGGTCTGGGGTTCTAGAGGGGGGTTGTGGAGCAGTGGGGGGGGATGTGGGGCGGTTTGGGGGGGGATGTGGGGCGGTTTGGGGGGGGATGTGACGGGGTTTTGGTGACTCGGTGGCGCCCCCCAGTGGCCGAGCATTTGATCGCCCAGCACAGCGCCATCAAAATGCTGCACAGCCGCGTGCGCCTCATCCTGGAGTACGTGAGGGCGGCCGAGAGCGGTGAGTGGGGGGGAGATTGGGGGGGGGGCGACCACGGGGGTCTCTGCCCCTTCCACAGGATGTGCGGTGACCCCACAGGGGGTCCCTATGGGGGATGGAAGCAGTTACCCCCCGGGAAACCCCACAGCCCCCGTGGATGGGGGTCCTCATAGAGGGGGGGTCCCCAAGGAGGCGTGGGTCCGAATAGAAAGGGGGTCCCCGTGGAGGGGGGTTCCCACAGAGAGGGGGCCCCCATAGATGGGGAGGGGTCTGCATGGAGGGGGGGTCTCCATAGGGGGGGGTCTCCCATAGAGGAGTGGGTTCCATACAGGGGAGTCCTGACAAAGGGGGATTCCCCATAGACGGGTTTCCTTCCCCCCACGACCCCCCCATGCCCCCCCACAGGCGCTGTCCCGTTCAACCATGAGATCCTGCGCGAGGCGTGCGCTCTGTGCCACTGCCTGCCCGTGCTCAGCACAGACAAGTTCAAAACCGACTTCTATGATGTGAGGGGGGGCAAATTGGGGAGGGGGCTGCAGGCGGCGGGGCAAGGAGGGGGTGACCTCCAAGGGGGGGGGGGGTGAGCTCCAGGAGGGGGGAGGTGAGGGGGGACCTCCAGGGTGGGGGTGACCTTTAAGGAGGGTGACCTCCGGGAGGGGAGGTGGTGACATCCTTTGGGGGGGTGGGAGTTGATCTCCCGGGGGGGGCGGTGACAGCCAAAGGAGCGCCGTGGTGTAGAAGGAACAAAGAGCTCCAGGGGGTGGCGCCCCCTGTAGTGGTGGCGGTGGTACTGCAGGTGGGGGCGGTGGTAATGCGGGAGGTGGCGCCCCCTGTGGTGGTGGCGGTGGTACTGCAGGAGGGGGCGGTGGTCCCGGCCATCCCGGTGACCCCGGCTGCCCCCCCCTCCCCCCGTTTCCTCCCCCCCCCCAGCAATGTAACGACGTGGGGCTGATGGCCTATTTGGGCACCATCACCAAGACGTGCAACACCATGAATCAGTTCGTCAACAAGTTCAACGTGCTGTACGACCGGCAGGGCATCGGGCGCCGCATGCGGGGGCTTTTCTTCTGACTGACGGCGCCTCCGTCCGCTCCCTTTATTGGCTCATTAAAAGCGTGCAGCCGACAAACAGACCCGTGGGGGGAGGGGAGGGGAAAAGGGGGTTGGGGGCCGTAGTGCCACTCAGAATGGGGGTCTCTATGCTATAAGGGGTGGGGGGTCTCATAAGGAATGGGGGACCAATAAGGAATGGGGTCTCAATGCTCCAAGGCGTGGGGGTCCTGCTGGCACGCAGAATGGGGGTCCCATAAGAGATGGGGGGGGGGTCCCACAAGGGATGGGGGTCCCAATGCCAGGAGGGGTGAGGGGTCCTACTGCCCCTCAGAATGGGGGTCCCCATGCTATAAGGATGGGGGCCTCAATATTATAAGAAATAGGGGTCCCATGAAGGATGGGGGGGGTCCCAATATCACGAGAAATGGGGATCCCATAAGGAATAAGAATCCCACAATGGATTGGGAGCCCATGAGAGATGAGGGATCCCACAGAAGATGGGAGTGGTCCCTATGCTGTAAGGGATGGGGGTCCCAACCCATGAGGGAAGGGGGGATCCAATGAAACAGGGGATGAGGGGGGTCCCAATCCATGAGATGGGGACCCCATGAAGGATAGGGTGTCCCCTGTGCTGTAAGGGATGGGGGTTCCTACGAGGGATGGGGGGTTCCAATGCTGTAAGGGGTGGAGATCCCACAAAAGATGCGGGGGTCCCACAAGGCATGGGGTCCCAATGCTATAAGGGATGGGGGTCCCTGTGCGGCAAGGGATGGGGGTCCCACAAGGGATGGGGGTCCCACTGCCACAAGGAACGGGTGGACCCCCGGAAGACGCCCCCCCACCCCCCTCCTACAGCCCACGGGCCGCTCCCCCCCCCCAGACGCATCCCCCCTCCTCGCCCCCCCGCGTGACATCAGACGAAGGTGATGCGGCTGCGGGCGGCGTTGAGCTGCAGCACGTTGAGCTGCTCGTATTCCTGCAGCGCCGCCTGGAACTGCAGCGGGGTGAAGCCTTTGGCCACGCAGCGCTGCAGCCCCTCGGCTGCGCTCACAGAACGGCCTGAGGGGCCCGAGAGCTCCCGGAGGGCGGCAAAGATGGCGTCCGACGGGCGGGGGGGGCTGCAGGGGGGGGGGGAAAGATGGGGGGTCAGGGTGGGGGGTCGTCCCAAATCCAATGGGGAAAACACAATGGGTGTCATGGGGACAAAAGCAATGGGGGCATCTCCCTGACCCCAAAGGGACACTCTGATGGTGGTGACCCCCCCAGACCCCATAGGGACCCCTCCCCAAATCCCACACAGACAATGCAATGGTGGTGGCATCTCCATGGACATCATGGGAACACCATGGGGACATCCCCAATGGTGGGGACCCCTCCCCAGACCCCAAAGGGACGCTCCAGAGGAGGCATCTCCATAGACATCATGGGGAGCCCAGGGGTGGTGTGACCTCCCCCAGATCCCATAGGGACACCCCGACAGGGGTGGCATCTGCACGGACATCATGGGGACACCCCAATGGAGGCATCACCCCAAGTCCCATGGGGACAACCCCCAGTGATGGCATCTCCCTGCCCTACCTGACCCCATAGGGAGACCCCAATGGTGGTGACCCCCCAGAACCCATAAGGACCCCCCCCTCCCCCCCCACTCACCGGCCCTGCTGCCCTTTGTGGCCCTGCAGGGAATCCCGGGACGCCTCCATCAGCCTCATGGCCTCGTTCACGTCCTCCTTCTCCACCACGTCCACCAACCGCAGCCGCGCCTGCGCCGTGACACCGCCACCATCGTCACCATCACCACCACCATCACCATCATCATCATCATCACCATCATCATCATCACCATCATCCGTGCCAGCCAGTGCTATCCAATGCCACCATCGTCATCATCACCATCATCACCATCATCATCATCACCATCATCACCATCATCCGTGCCAGCCAGTGCAATCCAATGCCACCCAACGTCACCACCATCATCACCACCATCACCCAGAATGCCATCCAATGTCACCCTAAGTGCCATCCAATGCCAGTCAATGCCACCACCATCACCATCACCATCCAGTGTCACCCAATGCCACCCAAAACGCCATCCAATGTCACCATCATCGCCACCACCATCACCACCCAACGCCCCCACCCTCCCCACGCCCCCCGCCGCCCACCAGAGCCGTGGCCATGCGCAGCAGTGCCAGCAGGGTCCTGGCAGAGGTGTACGCCGTGCCATCGGCCGCCGCCTGCGCCTCCTTCCGCATCTCCACGTAGGCAGCCGTGATGTAATCGCACAGAGCTGGGGGCACCACGGGCTGCTTCTGCTTGCAGGTGGCGATGTACCGCCTGCGGGATTAAGGGGGAATTCATGGGGGCCGGGGGCAACTCATGGGCGATGGGGGCACATTGAGGGGCATCAAAGAGGGCAATGGGAGGCAATAAGGGGCAATGGGGGCACCAAAGGGGGATAATGGGGGCGTGGGGGATAATGAGAGCACAACGGGGATATCGTGGGGCAGTGGGGGGCAGTGGGGGCACAATGGGGGGCAATGGGGCTATGGACAGAGGACAGTGAAGGCATTGGGGGGAATAATGGGGGCACCAGGGGGGTGCAGTGGGGGCTAATGGGGACCAAAGGGGACAATGAGAACCTCTGGGGACAGTAGGGGGGGAGGACACCAAAAGGGGACATTGGGGCATCCAGGGAGACGGCGGGGGTCTGCGGGGGCTTTGGGGGCCATTGGGGGGTGGAGACCCCACCTGATGAGCTTCATGTCGAGCTGCTGGAAGGCGCAGGGCGGCTGCCGGCTGTGCTGGTGCACATAGGTGACGTGCTGGGCCAGGCTGGGGGGAGAAAGGTTGGGGGTGAAAGGTTGGGGGCGGCCCCACTATGAGACCCCCGGCCCCTCAGACCCACCCCAGCCCATCCCCACATATCCTACCCCATTGCATCCCACCTTACCCCACCCCACATCCCTATCTATGCATCCCATCTCTCCCCACCCCACTCCCTCCCATCCCCACACATCCCATCCCACTTCACCTCCTCCCATCCACCCCACACCCCATAGCCCTTCACATCACATCCTATCCCATCCCAGCTCACCCTCCTCCCACTCCATCCCCTCCCACCCCATAGCCCCACATATCCCATCTCATCCCATCCCATCCCCATACCCCACCCCACAAACCCCACAGCCCCCCTACACCCCACAGCCCCCCATACCCCATTCCATCCCATCCCAGCCCGTCCATCCCCACACATCCCACCCCCCGTCCCAACCCCCCACCCCCCAGCCCCTCACCGCAGGTCTCGCTCCCTGTCGGGCCGGTCCTGCAGCACCCACAGCAGATCAAACCTGGAGAGCAGCGCGGCGGGCAGCCTCAGGTTGTGCTCCAGGCTGCGCCGCGCGTCGTAACGCCCGTAGGCCGGGTTGGCGGCGGCCAGGACGGCGCAGCGGGCGTTGAGGGTGGCCAGGACGCCGGCCTTGGCGATGGAGACGCTCTGCTGCTCCAGCACCTCGTGGATGGCCGTGCGGTCGGCCTCGGCCATCTTGTCGAACTCGTCGATGCAGCAGATGCCGCGGTCCGCCAGCACCAACGCGCCGCCCTCCAGCGCCAGCTCCCCGCTCACCGGGTCCCGCAGCACCGCCGCCGTCAGCCCCACGCCGGAGGAGCCGCGGCCCGTGGTGTATTGACCTGTGGGGACAGCGAGGGGACCAACGGTGCAACCACCCAACCAACAGCAGCCCAGCCACCCAACCAACAGCCCAACCATCCAACAAAACCAGCCCAGCCACCCAACCAAAACCAACCCAAAAATGGAACCAAAACCAGCCCAGCCACCCAACCAACAGCAGCCCAACAACCCAACTGTGGTGTATTGAGCCGTGGGGAGACCAACAAACCAACCAACCAACCCAAAGACCAACCATCCAACCAACAACAGCCCAACCCTCCAACCGGAAACAGCTCAACCCAACACTGCTCAACCACCCAACCCAACACCAACAGCCCAACAACACCCCAACACCCCAAACCTCCCCACCCAACAGCCAAACAACCAGCCACAACCCAACACGATCCCAAATTCAGCCCAACCCAACCCCAACAGCCCATCCCAACCCCCCCAGCACTCACTGCGCGGCGCCAGGCGGTCGATGTAGGTCAGCAGTTGGGATTTGGCCACTCCAGGGTCACCCATCAGGCAGATGTTGATGTTACCTGGGGGACCCCACAGCCTCACAGGGGGCCCAGAGCCAAAGGATCCCCCCCGGGACCCCAAATCCCTCTGCATGGGACCCCAATATCACTGCATGGAGCCCCAAATCTCAAAGCACGGAGCCCTAGATCTCACCATATGGGACCCCAAATCCCACAGCATGAAGCCCCAAATCTCAATGAACACAGACCTAAATCACACTTCATGGACTCCAAGTCTCACTGTACAGAACCCCAAATCATACTTCATGGAGCCCCACATCCCACTGAATCGACCCAAAATCTCACTGCACGAAGCCCCAGATCTCCCTTTATGCAGCACAAATCCCACTGTATGGGACCCCAAATCCCACTACATGGAACCACAAATCTTACTTTACAGACCCCAAATCCCCCTTTTCAGAGCCCCAGACCCCCAGCTGCCCCCCATGCTCACCCCGGATCCTCATCCCATGGGGGCTGCGCTCCACGCCCCCCACCAGCTGCAGCAGCAGCGCCTTCTTCACGTCCTCATGCCCATAAATCTCGGGGGCGATGGAAGCCGCCAGCTTCTCATAGAAATCCTCCTCTGTGGGGCAGCAGGGCGAGTTATGGGGTGGCTGTAGGGCAGAGCGGCCCCCCCACCCCGCCCAGCACCCCACAGCTCACAGCCCCACGCAGCCTCACCTGTGATCTTCTGCAGCTCCTCCGGCGTCAGCTCTTCATCGCCAGCATCATCCTCGCTCTTGGACATCTTCACCACGTGGTGAGCCTCCAGGAAGGTCTCGGAAAGGAGACCCTGGGGGGGAGCATCGATGGGGGAGGGTCTGGGGGGTGCGGGGGGGAGTCTGGGGGCTTTGGGATGGTTGATGAGGGAAGTTCTGGCAGGAGCTGCTCTGGGGGTGGTTCTGGGGGCTTTGGGGGGACTTCTGGGGGCAGCAGGGTGGTTCTGGGGGAACTGGGTTGGTTCATGGAGTCGGTTCTGGGGGCACCAGGTGGTTCTGGGATCGGTTCTAGGGGCTTTGGGATGGTTCATGGGGTGGTTCTGGGGACAACGGAGGTGGTTCGTGAGGTCAGTTCTGATGGTACTGGGGCGGTTCTGGGGGCTTTGGGGCAGTTCTGGGGTTGGTTCTGGGGCTTTGGGGCGGGTCACAGGGCGGCTCTGCGTTGGTACCGGGTCGGTTCTGGTCCCCACCTGTGTGAGCTGCCGGAAGCCGCTGCTGAGCGCCGGCAGGAAGGCGCCGCTGACGGCCACGTGGTCACCGGGCTGCACCAGGCGGCTGTTCTCACCCAGCAGAACCACCGGCAGGCAGCGGGGCAGGCGGCCAACGGGAACCTGGTCCGACTGCGGGACGGACAGACGGACAGACAGAGGGGTCAGCGGGGGATGACGGGGAATAGGGGGTCACTATGGGGTTATAAGGGGGCTACAGGGTACCTATGGGGTCAGTGTGGCGTCCTATGGGGACCTGGTCTGACTGCGGGACAGTGGAGTCAGCAGGGGGACTGTGGGGTCACTGTGGGGTCCCTCTGGGGTCCTTGTTGGGTCCCCATGGGATCTATGGGGTCTCCATTGAGCCTATGGGGTCCCCATTAGGCCTGAGATCCCTGTTGGGTCTATGGGGCACCCACTGAGTCTCCGGGTTCCCCATGGTGTCTATAGGGCCCGCACTGCGTTTATGGGCACCGAAGTGGGGCGGCAGATTATCAGACCCCCCCCACCCCATTACGGCCGTTATGGGGTCATTACGGGGTTGTTATGGGGCCGTTATGGGGCACCCACGTGTTCCTGCAGCCGCAGCTCCTGGAACTTGATGAACTTGGAGCCCCGGCTCTGCAGCTGCAGGCGGCCGCCGGCCCGGTTGGTGGCGCAGTCGCGGCTGGGGCAGAGCAGCAACGGGGTGAAGGTGGGCGCCTGGATCTGGGGGGGATCAAAATGGGGGTGGGGGGGCTGCGGGCTGCAGGGACTCGACGCCAACCTCAGACCCGCAGCCCAACCCCACCGCTGTGCAACCCTACGACCCAACCGCCCTACAACCCATCCTCGCGACCCCATAACCCCACAACCCATAACTCCTCAACCCACAGGCTGGAAGGTCTCAGCCCCTCACCCCATAACCCCTCACCCCACAACCCCAACCAACCCCACAACCCCAATAACCCCACAACGCCAACCAACCCATTAACCTCCACAACCCCAATAACCCCAACCAACTCCACAACGCCAACCAATCCCTTAACCCACACCCCATAACTCCACAACCCCAATAACCCCAACCAACCCCATAACCCCAACCAACCACTTAGCCCCCACCCCATAACTCCACAACCCCAACAACCCCAACCAACCCCACGACCCCAACCGACCCCACCAACCCCACAACCCCAATAACCCCAACCAACCCCACAACCCCACCAACCCCACAACTCCCCCCAATAACCCCAACCAACTCCACAACACCAACCAATCCCTTAACCCCCACCGCACCAACCCCACAACCCCAATAACCCCACAACGCCAACCAACCCATTAACCTCCACCTCGTAACTCCACAACCCCAATAACTCCAACCAATTCTACAACGCCAACCAATCCCTTAACCTGCACCCCATAACTCCACAACCCCAACCAACCCCACAACGCCAAACAATCCCTGAACCCCCACCCCACCACCCCAATAAGCCCCACCAACCCCCCCAATAACCCCACAACCCCAACCGACCCCAGGACCCCATTAACCCCAATAACCGCCCCGACCCCACAACCCCCACCCACGGGCTGGAAGGTCTCTGCCCCGCAGCGGTCACAGCTGTAGGTCGCCACCTCCATGCGCGGTTTGACGGCGCTGACGCGGCTCACGACGCCGCGCACCGACAGCAGGCGGCCGATGGAGGCGGCGCCCACGGCGCGGATGGGGAGGGGCTTCAGCGTGTCGGGGGGGGTGAAGTACAGCTCACTGCGGGGGGACGGGCGTTGTGGGGGTCTGCGGGGTTGTGGGGGCCTGGGGGGGGGTCTATGGGGGTTTGTTGGGGGGCTGTGGTGGGGTTGGGGGGGTCTATGGGGGGCCTGGGAGGTAACGGGGGGGTTTGTGGGGGGTCTGTGGGGAGTCTATGGGAGGCTGGGGGTTCTATGGGGGTCTATTGGGGTCTATGGGGGGGGTTGGTGGGGGTCTGGGAGGATTTGCGGGGATCTGCGGGGGGTCTATGGGGGGCTTGGGGGGGGGTAGGGGGCTCTATGGGGGTTTGTGAGGGGGTCTGGGGGGCCCTGTGGGGTCTAGAGGGGTCTATGGGGGGTTTGAGGGGGTATGGGGGGGGGTAGGGGGGGTCAGTGGGGGGACTGGGGGCACCTGTGAGGGATGGGGGGCTCTGGGGGGTGGGTTTGTATGGGTCTGGGTGGGGTCTGCGGGGGAGTTGTGGTGCCTGGGGGGGCTGTGGGGGGGGAACAAGGGGTCCCGGGGGGGGGGAAGATTGAGGGGAGATGCAGGGGATGGGGAGGAGGAAGCCATGAAAGGGATCAAACTGGGGGAGGGGCACAGAATGGGGGCACACAGAGAGCGAGGGGGGACTGGGGGGGGCGGGGGGGGCACTCACAAGCGGCGCAGCAATTCGGGGGGGTACATCTGGTGGGGGGGGCGGGTGGACCCCCCCTCACGGCCACGCTGCTCCAGCAGCAACCGGTGCTCAATGAAGACGTCCAGGGCGTCACGGTGAGACACCTGGGGGGGCAAAGACGGGGGTGTCAGAGTGGGGAGCACCAAATGGGGGGGTGACGGTGATGGGAGGTCCTGGGGGGGCTAATGGGGGTGGTGGGGGGAGGGTGAGGGCTGGGGGGGTCGATGATGGCGGGGGTGATAGGGTCTTATGAGGGGGATGATGGTGGGGGGGGATTTATGGGGGCTACGGGGGTGGTGGTGATGGTTGGGGGGTGATGCTTAAGGTGGGGGGATGTGATTGGGGGGCTGAGGGGGGGATGATGATGGTGGGGGGGTGGTAGGGGGGTGATGGGGGTTCTGGCGGGGGTGGAGGGGGGCTTGATGGAGATTATGGGGGGGATGATGGGAGGGTAATGGTGGTTTTGGGGGCTTATCGGGGGGTGATGGTGGTGGGGGTAACAGGGGGCAACTGGGGTTTATATGGGGGTGACAACTGGTGGGCTGGGGGGGGTGATGGGGTTAGGGTGGGGGGGCAGTGAGGGTTACAGGGAGGTTGATGGGGCGGGCTGATAATGGGGGAGCGACATGATGGGGGGGGGTCGATGTGGAGGTGGGGTCCTGGTGCTGCTCCCCCACCGGTCCGTGCTGGAAGCCGGGCAGCAGCTCCTGCACGGCGCTGCTGAACAGCTGCTGGTAGCGCCGCACGTTTTCCACCACAGCCTCCGCCAGTGCCGGGTCCTCCTCTGCCACGTCTGATAGGGAAACCCAGAGAGCTCGCAGCTCCCGGTGAGCCAGCAGGGCCTGGGGGCATGGAAATAAATGGGGGGGGCAGAAAAATGCTGGGGGAGGCAAAAAGGGAGTTTGAAATAGAGAAGAGACTGCAGGGGAGGAGGGAGAGCAATGGGGACAACAAAGGGGACCACAAACGTTATGGGGGTGGGGGGTGATTGGGGGGGGGGGGGGGGGGGATATGGGGGGTACGTGAGGGTGTTGGATGGGGGGCTTAGCAGGAGGCGTGGGGGAACACGGAGAGAATGAGTGGGGGGTGGGGACACGGGGGCGGTTGGGGGGATGTGGGGGTAATTGGGAGGTTTGGGGGATGGGGAATTGGGAGAGGATGGGGGTTGGGGAACAGAGGGGCACGGGGGGGGGGGCAGATTGGGGGGGCGTGGGGGTAATTGGGGGAGATGTGGGGGGGCAGACTGGGGAGGGACACTGGGGGGGGGGAACGCAGGGGGTTTAGGGGGGCTGTGCGGGTCCCCACCAGCTGCTCGCGGTACGGGAACTGCTTGCCGTTGGCCCCGGGGCGGCAGAATTCCAGCAGGAAGCGCTTCGCCTTCTCTGGATGGGGGAGAGGCGACCATCGCGCCGCATTTCCCCCCCAGCTCCGTTCCCCCCCATCTCCCCGTTATTTCCCCCCACCTCCCCGCCGTTCCCCCCACCTTTCTCCGCCTCGTAGTCACGTGGCGCCATTGTCTCGCTGCCGCTGAGCGCCGCTCCGCTCGGTCCCGATTTCCTCTTCCGGTCCCGTCCGTTTCCCGCCGCCGCCGCCGCCGCCGCGTTTCCCGCCACTCCACAAAACTGGCGCGAAATCCCCTCGCCACGTGACCCTCACCGACCAATACCGCGCAGGCCGCGCCTCTCTGCCCTCCCCGTGAGCTCTCCAACCAATGGCGGCGCGCGGCGGGCCCCTAGCCCTATCCCTCTTCCCCTCGCCCAATAGCAGCTCTTCCGGAAGCTGCCGTCACGTGACCGCCGACGCTTCCGGCGAAGACTCCGGATTTGTTAAAGGGACCGCACCGGGAGAAATGTGGGGTCGGGAATTGGGGTGAAAAAAGCGTATTTTCAGCAAATTCTCTCCCGCCATGATCTCCCAGCTCTTCATCCTGTCCTCCAAGGGCGACCGCCTGGTGTACAGGAACTGTATCCTACGAAACGTTCCCTACCCCCCCCAACGACCCCCCACCTGCTCTTCCGTTCTCGCTCCTTGACCCCCTCCCCAAAAACCAGTCCGCGGGGACGGCGGCGATGACGTCACGGACGCTTTTTACCGCGCTGTCACCTCCCTGCCCGGGGACCGAGCGCCCGTCTTCATGGTGAGGGTCACGTGGGGGGGGACCCCACGGAATGGGGGGTGGGGGGGCATCTCTGGGGTCACCCCATATGGGCACCGCTGGACTTGGGATCGCCCTGCAGGCACGGGAGGGGCGGCACTTCGTCCACGTGAGGCACGGGGGGCTCTACGTGGGGGTCACCACCACGGCCGACACTTCGCCCTTCGTCCTCGTGGAGTTCCTGAACAGGTGGGTTAAAAAGGAGGGAGGGGTGGGGGAGGGTTATGGGGTCACCGTGAGAGTGTAGGGGGGATGTGGGGATGGGGGGGTGTGGAGGTGTGGGGCGGGATGTGGGGATGTGGGGTGGGGTGTGGGGATGGGGGGGGGATGTGCGGGTGTGGGTGACCCTGAGTTGTGGTGCCAGGTTGGTGACGCTGCTGCGAGAGCACTGCGGGACTCTGAGCGAGAAGAGCGTCAGCGTCAACGTGGCCCTCGTGCACGAACTGCTGGGAGAGATGGTGGTGGGGCAGCCGGGGGGTTGGGGAGGTCTCTGTGGGGCTGGGGGCATCCCAAAGGGCTGGGGACATCCCAAAGGGCTGGTGGTGTTCTGTGGGACTGAGGACATCCTGTGAAACTGAGGGGCATTGCAATGGGGCTGGGGGTGTTCTGTAGGGCTGGGGACGTCCCAAAGGGTTGGGGGTGTGCTGTGGGGCTGGGGGCATCCCATGAAGCTGAGGGGCATTGCTATGGGGCTGGGAGTGTTTTGTGGGGTTGGGGACATCCCTATGGGGCTGGGGCTGTCCCTATGGGGCCGCTGCCCCATGGATTTCCCCCCCAGGACTTCGGATACATTCAGACCACCGCCACCGAAGTGCTGCGCAGCGCGACCCACGGAGAACCCGAGACCACCAAAGCCTTCAGCCTGCTGGACCTCCGCTCCGTGGGGCTGGTGAGGGGGTCTGACCCCGCCGTGACCCCGCCGTGACCCTGCTGTGACCCCGCCGTGACCCCAAACCCCTCCTGCTGTCCCCGCAGTTCGGCGCTGAGACGCAGCAGAGCAAAGTGGCGCCCGGCTCCGTCACCAACCGCCCGGTGCTGCCCCCCAGGGGCGAGCAGGTGGGGACCCCCACAAAGACCCCCCAAAGACCCCGCAGTGACCCCAACAGCAACCCCAACACTGACCCCACAGCGACCTCACAGCAACCCCACAGTGACCCTCCACGCTGACCCCATAAGAACCCCACAGGGACCCCCATAGTGACCCCACATGACCCACTCCGACCCCGCTGTCCGCAGCCCACTCGCAGTGAGCTCTTCGTGGACGTCGTGGAGCGCCTGACGGTCGTCATTGCTGCCAATGTGAGCGGGGACGGGGCTGGGGGCGTCGTGTGACCCCCTGTGACCCCATGTGACCCCACATCACCCCACGCAGGGGACGCCCCTGAAGGTGGACGTGCAGGGGGAGATCCGGCTGAAGAGCTTCGTGCCTGGGGGCTGCGGTGAGGGGGCAATGGGGGACGATGGGGGGCAATGGGGGATGGGGTGGTAATGGGGGGGAATGGCAGGGGGCGATGAGGGGCAGTGGGGGGCAATATGAGGATGGGGAGGGCAACGGGGGGTGATGGGGCAATGGGGGGACAGTGGGGCCGGTGGGGGGGGTCCACAGGGGTGATGTGGGTGGTGGTCTGGTGGGTGACTGTGGGGTGTTTTCCCCCCCCCCAGAGCTGCGCATGGGGCTGACGGAGGAGCTGAGTGTGGGGACGGAGGAGCAGCGCGGTGAGACCGCAGCATCCCAAACCCCCCACATCCCCCTCTGACCCCCCCGACCCCCCTGACCCCTTTGACCCCCCCCCTCCCCCAGGCTATGGCCGCCTCCCCCTGGCTGCTGTCGCCTTCCACAGCTCCGTGGACCTGGAGGAGTTTGAGCAGGAGCGAGTCCTGCGGGTGACCCCTGGCCCGGGGGAGGTATGGGGGGGAGTTGGGAGGGGTATGGGGGGGGGTGACACAGAGCCCCCCATGGCTGCTCCCCCCCCAGGTGACCCTGATGCGCTACCAGCTGGCTGAGGACGTTCCTGTGCCGCTGCCCTTCCGCCTCCTGCCCAGCGTGGAGTGGGACCCGGCGGGGAGGTGACAACCAGGACCTCCCCAGTGTGTCCCCAATATCCCGCCCCCAATGCCCCCACAATGTGTCCCCCAAATTTTGCCCCCAATGCCCCCCCAATATGTTCCCCCCGATGTCCCCCCGGTGCCCCCCATTGGGGTGACCCCCCTTCCCCCCCGCTGTCTCCACAGGCTCCGCATTCACCTGAAGCTGCGCTGCGATCTGCCCCCAAAACAGTGGGTGATTTTAGGGGGGGGGGAGCACTAAGATGGATGACCCTAAAGGGGTGACCCCACACTGTGCCCCCCCTCACCCCCCTCCAGCCACGCCATCAATGTTGTGCTGCAGCTGCCGCTGCCCCGGGAAGCGAGCAGGTGGGGGGGGGGGATTCTGGGGGGCTTTTTAGGGGTCCCATTGAGGGGAGGGGGTAATTTTGGGAGTGAGGAAGGGAGGGGTCTCATTGATGTGAGGATTTCAGGGAGAGTCCCTATTTTTGGGGGGGGTTTCATTTCAGGGGGGGGGGCTGAAATTTGGGAGCTGGGATTACAGAGGGGGGACACCATTGATGGGGGGAGGGGAGGCATTTTTTTGGGGAGTTGGGGTCTTATTTAGGGTGGGGGGCATCAGGTTCTGTTTGTGGAGGAGTTCTATTGATGGCGGGGCACACTGGGGGGGGGGATGTCCCGGGGATGGGCTCCCATTTTTTGGGCAGAATTCATTCCTCGGGGGGGGGCGTGCTATTGATGTGGGGGGGTATTTTGGGGTGGGCATCGCAGGGGGGTCTGGTGGAGGCCATCGCTTTTGGGGGGGTCGAAGCGGGGGGGGTTCTCACCGTGTTTTCCCCCTCCCCAGCCTGGCACAGGAGCTGAGCAGCCCCGAGCAGACGGCAGAGCTGCAGGGGGGGGGACGCTGCCTGCGCTGGGCCATCCCACGGTGCCAGGGGGGGGCACAGCTGGGCGCTGTGTTCAGGGTGAGGAGACCCCCAGTGTGACCCCAGGGGGGGTGTGACCCCACTGTGACCCCAGGGTGACCCCAACGTGTGTGTGTGACCCCCTGGGGGTGTGAGAGCCCTGTGCGACCCCCCTGTGCCCCCCCAGCGCCGCCCTCACCCCCCCATATTTGCCTTGCAGGTTCAGCTGCCCCCCACCCCCCCGCTGGGGCTGGGCCCGGCCGCTCTCACCTTTGAGCTCCCGGCTCTGACGGTGTCAGGTTTGCGGCTGCGCTGCCTTCGCCTCTCCGCCCCCCCCGGCGCCCCCCCGGCCCCCCCCCAGCGCTGGGTTCGCCATTTGACCCACAGCGACTCCTACGTGGTCCGGCTGTGAGCTCGGCCGAAGCGCAGGGCGCTTTTGGGGTGAATACAGGAAACTGTGGAGCCTCTGCGAGTTCAGGGGGTGAAGTCGTTGTTGTTTTTTTTTCACGGGGGTGGGGGGGATTTGGGGGCCTGGCGCGGACTCGGGTTTCGCCTGGGCCGCGGGCGGCCGTTCCCATGGCAACGCGCTCTTCCCCGCGGGGACCAATCAGCGTCGACCCCGCCCCGGCCGGAAGTTACGCTCTGCGCTCACGGGAAGCGGAAGGGGAGGGGCGCAGACCGGAAGCGGGGCAGGCAGCGGAAGTGGCGGCGGGGGCGCCATGGTGAGCAGCGGGGACGGGCGAGATGGGAGCTGGGCGGAGTCACGTGGCGAGGGGGGGGCGGGGGTCACGTGGGCGGGGTCACGTGATGGAGAGGGAGCTGACCTCTGACCCCGGCCCCGCGTCTCCCCGCGCTCTGCCCCGCAGCTGCGCTTCGTGCTGCTGTTCAGCCGCCAGGGGAAGCTGCGCCTGCAGCAATGGTACCGCGCCGGGGCGGAGCGCGATAAACGGAAGGCGGCCCGGGAGCTGATGCAGGCCGTGCTGGCGCGGAAACCCAAAATGTGCAGCTTCCTGGAGTGGGGGGAGCTGAAGGTGGTCTACAAGAGGTGGGGGCACAGCGGCCGTGGCGCGGCGCGGGGCTCCGTCCGTCCGCGTCGGGCCCAAACGAAGCCGTCGGGTCCGCCGAGCCCCCGGGTTGCGCCCCGTTGATTCCAGCCCCGTAGCGTCCGGCCGGCCCCGCTCATTGTGCCCTGGGGTCCCCCGGCGTTCGGCCCCGTGGTTCTGCCCCATTCCGTTCGGCCCCGTTGCATTCATTCATCCGCCGCGATGCCCCGCCCCCTTATCCACGTGGCCACGCCCCCAGCACTTCAGCCCCGCCCTCTACTCCGCGACCACGCCCCTCCCATTGGCTCCGCCCACCGCCACGTGACCACGCCCCTCCCATTGCCCGCGCCCCAGTTCTGTGACCACCCCCGTCCCCATTGGTCACAACCACGTGACCACGCCCCCTTTCACCCCCCCAGTCTGCGATGCTGCCCGTCCCCCTGCCACGCCCGTTCTCTGTGACCACGCCCCTCCATGCTGACCACGCCCCTTTCATTGGCTCCGCCCCGGCACTGCAGCCCCGCCCCTCACATCCTGACCACGCCCCCCACCCCGTGACCCCGCCCCCTAGCACCGGCAATGGGGGGACAGTTGGAGGCAATGGGGGGAGCAATGGGGGGAGGGCAGGGGGCAATAGGGGTCTGGGGGGGTCCCTCCCATTGGCACAGCCCCAAATTTGTGACCACACCCCTTCGGATTGACCACGCCCCCTCCCATTGCCCCTCCCCCCCTTTGTTTTTTTTTGCCTCCCCCCCCAGGTACGCCAGCCTGTATTTCTGCTGCGCCATCGAGGGCGCTGACAACGAGCTGCTGACCCTGGAGCTCATCCACCGCTACGTGGAGCTGCTGGACAAATACTTTGGGAGCGTATGTCTGGGGGGGGGGGATGTGGAGGGGAGGCTGAGGACCCCCCCCAGCACCATTATGAGCCCCCACCCTCCCACACCTCTCCCAGACCCATTTTTGTGACCCCCCCCCACCTCGGGAATTTCTTCATTCCTATTTCAGACCATCTTAGACAGCCCCCCGCCCCCTGTTTCTGTTCCCCTCCCCCCCAGGTTTGTGAGCTGGACATCATCTTCAATTTTGAGAAGGCTTATTTCATCCTGGATGAATTCGTGATGGGGGGGGAGATCCAGGACACCTCCAAGAAAAGCGTCCTGAAGGCCATCGAGCAGGCTGACCTGCTGCAGGAGGTGGGGACCCCCAGCTGGAGCCCTACCAGACCCCTAACCAGACCCCCAGTGGGACCCCCAGCCCCCCTCCTGGGGGAACCAGCAGCCCCAAAACCCCATAAGGGAACACTGGGACCCTTTGGTGTCCCATGAGGAGCACAGGGACCCCCCCACATCCCTCATGGATCCCGTGGGGGGGGGGTGTCTCACACCCCTCTACACCCCCCACCTTTCAGATGCCCCCCCCCTGTATTTTAAACCTCCCCCCCCTCAGATGTTTTAGGGATCTTGGCTTTAATTTGAGCTCCCCCTTTAATTTGGGACCTCTGTTAATTGTAGCCCCCCCCTCAATTTTTGCTTCCCCCCAGGAGGATGAATCCCCCCGCAGCGTTCTGGAGGAGATGGGGTTGGCGTAGCCCCCCCACACACACCGGACCCCCACCCCCCCAAAAAAGGACATTTGGCTGGGGCCTCCCCTCCCCCCCCCACCTTTGGGGGTCTGGGGGCTCCCCATGGGACCTCTCAATTTAAAGGGACCACGGGGGGGCGTGGGGCCCCCCAATAAATGGGTGAGATTGCAAGGCTGTGAGTAATTAATTACTAGGGGAGTAATTAGTACGGTAGTAATTAGTGGGGGGTAATTAGGATTGGTTGGTGTGGGGGCAATTAGTGAATGGGGCAATGGGTGTAAGTGGGGAATGATTAGTATGAAGGAGTTAATTAGCAAGTGAGGGGGATAAATAACACGTAATTAGCACATGGGGGGATAATTAATACGAGGGTATGTGGGGGGGGATATAATTAATCCCAGGGAATCTTAGTTAGCATGGGGAGGTTGTAATTAAGATAACAGCCATAATTAACTCGTGGTCTGGATTCATGCTGGTCTTTAACACTTTGGGCCATTGGTAGGGGGAGCAATTAGGGCAAAGAAGGTTAATTAGTACAAGAGAGTTAATGAGAACAACGGGGTTAATTAGAGCTAGGGGGGTTAATTAGCCCGGGGCCCACTAACGAGCCAAACTCGTACTAAAATAGTTGCCTTTATTTGTTAGCAAAATTAATGAAGGGGCGTCTGTGTGTGGGACTGGGGGGAAATGGGAGGGGTGGGATTGGGACTGGGAGAACTGGGAGCGGGACTGGGAGTGGGGTTGGGGAACTAGGACTGGAGGAACTGGGATTGGAGGACTGGGATTGGGGGATTGGGGTTGGAGGAACTGGGATTGGGGTTGGGAGGACTGGGACTGGGATTGGGGGAGCTGTGGGCAGTGGGGCTGCGGTGCTGGGATGGGAAATGGGGCCGGGACCCCTCACCACCTCCTCCCCTCCCACTGCATCGCCGGGGTCCGGAACGTCCTGGGCCGGGGGGCGGGGAGGGGCGGCGGGGGCAGAGCTTCATCCCCTCCCTCTTCCTCCTCCTCCTCCTCCTCCTCATCGTCGGTGACGTCATCATCACCGATGACGTCATCACCGGGCAACGCCGCCGCCGCCGCCGCCTCCTCCTGCCGCTTCTGTTCCACGTCATGGATGATGTCCACCACGTCGTCCGCCGGGAGGTGCAGGCGGCTCGACAGCTCGATCAGCTGGTCGATGGTGCCGGGATCCAAACCGGCGTCGCCGGCGTCGTCGGGAGCCGCTGGCAGCGCCGCCGCCAGAGCCTCGGCCAGCGGGAGCGGGGCGGACTTGGATGTCGGGTCGTCGTCGGGGGGGGGGATGCTGAGAGACAGCGAGGGGTCCAGGCGTGGCGGGTGGGGGACGCGGCCACGGATGGGCACCAGGTCGTCGTCCCCGGGGATCTGATTGGCCATGGGGCCCTCATCCGTGGGGAGCTGGCTGGCCGTGGGGAATCTGGTGGCGTCCGGTGGGATCTTCTTCCCCGCAAGGATCTTCTTCCCGGTTGGGATCTTCTTCCCCACAAACACCTCATTGTCCATCGGGGCCCAGTTGTCCATCGGGATCTCATTGTCCATAGGGAAGCCTTTCCCCATTGATAAGGCGTTGCCCCGTGGGAATTCCTTTCCCTTCCCCATTGAGAATTCCTTATCGATGGAGAACTCCTTTCCCATTGATAACCCGTTACCCGCCGAGAACTTCTTGCTCACCGAGGACCCCTTCCCCATTGAAAATTCCTTCTCAATGGGGAATTCCTTTCCCATTGATAACGCGTTGCCCATTGATAAGCCGTTGCCCATTGACAACTCTTTACCCATTGATGCCTTCCCCATCGCAAACCCCTTCTCCTCAGGGAAGCCCCTCTCTGCCGCGTACCCCCTACCCACCCACGCCCCCTTCCTCTCCCTCTCCCCCCTTCCTCCTCCTCCTCTTCCTCCTCCTCTGACCGCTTCCCCTCGGCTCCGGGGCCGTGCAGGAGGTACCGCAGGAGGAGATCCGAGGCCATATCCGCCAGCCTCTCCTCCTCGGCGGCCGCTTTTCTCGCAGCCTGCGCCTGCCGCCGGCTCTCCATCAGCTCCTGGTAGCGCCGTTCCAGCAGCTTCAGCTCCAGGCTTTGCTGCTGCCGCAGCTGCCGTGCACTCGCCCAGCCCCGGCCCCGTTCCCTTTCCCGTTCCCTTTCCCTTTTTTTGGCCTCAGCACGAAGTTTGCCCAATTCTTCCAATTCTTTCCACGTTTCCGTCGGGGATCCGCCGCGGCTTCGCTTCGTGCCCACGTCCTTCACGTTGTCCCCCAAGCCGGGGGGCTCCAGGTCCTCCCAAGGTTCCCCCCCCCTCGCGGATGATGGAGGTTTTTGGGGGGGGGGCTGCGGGCGGCTCTGGGCCAGGAGGGCGATGGAGAGGAGGAGGGCGGCGCTGCGGAGGGGGCGGGCGGGGGGGGGCATCGTGCCTGGGGGATGGGGGGGGCAGAAAGGTCATGGGGACGCCGGTAAGGGTCCCCTCGATCCCCCCTAAATCCCCTCCCACAGAATCCCCCGTTGTCCCAATGTTCTGGGGCTCCAAAGTATCGCTTGTGCCCCCCCCCCTCCCCGTAGGCCCCCCATTTCTCCCCATGGTGCCCCCTAAACTCTCCCATAGGGGTCTCCTAAATTCCTCCAAGTGCCCCCCATGTTCTGGGACCCCCATGCTATGAATCCCCTCCACAGTGTCGTCTAATCCCCCCCCCACCCCCCCCAGCGTCCCCTAAATCCCCTCATAGGGTCCCTCATAGGGTCTTCCAATTATCCCCGTTGTCCTGGGACCCCCATGTACTGTGTGTGCCTCCTAAATCCCCCCCATAAGGACCCCCCAGTGCTACGAGTCCCCCCTCCCTTTTAGGGTCCATTCATACAGCATCATGCATCACATACAGCACACACGTGGCACATACATGGCACATACATGGCAAACACACAACACATACATGGCACATACGTGCCTCACACACACAGCACATACGTGTCCACATGTGGCCCATCCATGCGATGCAGAGCCCACACAGCACAGCCGTGCATCACACAGCACAGTGTGAGCTCCATCCGTCCACAGCCCTGCGCACAGGTAACACATGGAGCACACCCGTGCACATCCATGCACACACGTAACACATACAGCACACACCCATGCACACATGTAACGTGTACAGCCCACCCATGCACACACGTAGCATTTCCACATACGTGCCCAGCACCGAAATCACACCCACACACGCACATCCCTGCAGCACATCTGACTCACGGCCCCCCGCCCCCCCCGCCCCCCCCGCCCCCCCCGCCCCCACCCCCCGTGCCCACACACCGTGCACAACCCCCCCCCAATGCCCCCCCGCCTGCCGCAGCTGCCACGCCCAGCGCTGAGCCCCGGGACCCCCCCAAGAATCGCCCAAATCTCCTCCAACCCCCCCCCCAAAGCCCCTAAAATTCTCCCCAGCCCCTCCCCAGAGTCCCCAGATCCCTCCCCAAACCCCCCGTCTCCCCCATAGATCCCTCCAAATCCCCCCCCCACAGCTTCCCCACCCCCCCGTCACCCCCACCCCTCCATTTCCCCCATAGGACGACACGGGGCGGGGGCTCGGGATGACATTTACCAACTCGGGGGGGGCTCACGACGATCTCGGGGCTCCCCCCGCTGCCTCCCCAGTCTCTGCTGGGGGGATTCCGGTGCTGAGTTCGGCTCCCGGCGGCGATTCCCGGTTAATTCCAGTCAATCCCCGTTACCGATCCGTGTGCCGCGCTGCTCCCAGTCCCAGCGCGGGGTTCCCACCGGCTCCCAGTTGCTCGCTGTTACCGGTGCCGGTTCCGGTACCGGCAGCTCCCTCCCAACGGATCTCCGGTTCCGTTCTCAGAGGGCAGCGGCTCCGGTTCAGCACCACGGACAGCGCTCGGCGGCTCCGCCCCCTTTTATAGGCGCGCGCGGCCCCACGTGGGGGCTCCATTGACGTCAATGCGCCCATTCATAAAAAAATCCGGGTGGGGGGGCGAGGGGGGAGGAGGGAGGAGCGCATGCGCGCGGAAGGGAGGGGTGAATGGATGAATGGATGAATGAATGAGCGCGGGGGATGAATGGGGAAAGGGGGGGGGGGTCAAACACACACGGGGACCCCCCTGAGAGCGGCCCTATACGTGGAGCTCCATAGGCACGGCTCTATAGGTCACGGCCCTATATGTACGGCCCTATACACAGAGCCCTATACAGAGCCCAGTACACGGCCCTACAGAGCCCTCTACACAGCCCTATTTACACACAGCCCTATACATTTCCCCCCCAGACACACACATGACCCTACACAGGCTCTCATACCCCATATGCCCCCTCCCCATACATGCTCCTAAAGATCCCCCACACAACCCTATAGACCCCCCACACACCCCTAAAGACCACCCCCCACAGAGCCCTATAGATCCCCCCCCCATATACACCCCTATAGACCCCCCCACACCCCTAAAGACTACCCCCCATACCCCTATAGACCCCCCCACACCACAGAAGTGACCCTCCTCCACTCACAGGCACACACGTTGTACATACATGTAGTATTCATGTATGCACACACATTACACGTGTGTCTGCATGACACATGTGTACATAGGCCATACATATGTGTACACACGTGGTGTTTAGGTGTGCACACATGGCACCCACACATGTGGCACCAGTGTGAACACAGATGGTACATGAAGGGCTGGGCTCACACGTGTACATGTATGTTTCTGTATGTATAGGTGTGTGCATACGTACGTGGCTGTACATACACACATGTAATGTGTGTGCTTGCGTGCACATACGTGTGTCCATGTGTAGACGCGCATGTCCATAACTACTGGTGCACCTATGGGGGGTCCCCGTGACCCTATAAGCTCCTACTGGTGCCCATATGGCTACAGGGGCCCTGGGTCTCCATAGGACCCATAGGATTGGGGTGGATTTGGGGCGGATTTGGGGGTCACAGTGCTGCTATAGGACCCTGTAAGTGTTAAGGTGCATGTGGGCAGTTCCCCTTGCCCCATACATTCCTGAATATATGGGGGGGGGGAGGGGTTTGCTCTCCACCTATAAACTCCTGTGGGTCTATATGGGTGTCCCTGTGCAACTATGGGTCCCCCCAGGTGCCCGTGTGCCTATGGGCAGTCCCTGTGACCCTGTGGGTCCCTGTAGGTCCTGGGGTGGCTATGGGGAGGGAGGGCCGTGTCCATCTAGGTTTGGAAGTGCCTATGGGGTTCTGCATGTCCCTATAGGTCCCTATAGGGTTGGGGTGCCTATGGGGGTCCCTCCAGGTGCCATAAGCTGCTGCGGGTGGGGGGGGGGGCGTGCCCCCGCCGGTGACTCACCATTGCAGCTGCCTCTATAGGCCCCCCCCCCTGCAATGGGGGTGATGAGTCAGAGCAGCGCAGCTTCCTGCGGGTGGGGGGTGTAGGGCTGGGGGTATGGGGGATGTAGGGGGTACAGGGGCTGTATGGGGTGCATGGGATGTAGGGGGTATGGGAGGTGTGGGGGGTATGGGGAGGTGTGGGGGTGTGGAGGATATAGGGGATGTAGGGGGTATGGGGAGGTGTGGCAGGAGGTTTAGGATATATAGGAGCTGGGGAATGTAGGGTGTGCGGGGGGAGCGTAGGAGTAGGTAGGGGTCTACCTTAGACTTACAGGTTAGAGGGTATAGGGCAGGAATATATATAGGATCTGGGGGGTGTTGGGATGAGGGGTGTACGGGTCCAGGAGGTGTGGGGTCTAGACAGAAGAGAGGTATAGGGACTGGGGGTCTATAGGGCAGAGAGTTCTAAAGGGCACACGGTGTCTAGGGCAGGGTGTGTGGGGTATGTAGGGTGTAAGGGGTTTGGGATTGGGGATTGTGGGGAGTTTGTAGGGATTGGGTATATGGGGCAGGGGGGTGGATGTTATATGGCAAAGGGGTTACGGGATCTGGGGAGGCCCCATAGGGATCTGAGGGGCTCTATGGGGATCTGTGAGGCTTCACAGGGATCTGTGGGGTGCTGTAGGGTCCAGGGGCCCTATAGTGCCATGGGGGGAGGCTATAGGGATCTGTAGGGCTCTATAGGGCCGTGGAGAGGGATCTGTTGGATCTGAGTGGGTTCCATAGGGGCTAAGAAGGGTTCTATAGGGTCCAGGAGAGCTCTAAGGGTCCAGGGCTTTCTGCAGGGACCTGTGGGCCTCCATAGGGCTAGCAAGGGGGATTCTATAGGGACCATTGGGGTCCAGGAGTGTTCTGTAGAGACATCGGGGGTGGGTTCTATAGGGCCCTCCATAGGGCCGTCCCCTCCCCCTCCCCCCCGATGATTCACCCCTGCGGCAGAGGAGCCCTCCCCACTTCCCCTCCCCCCACCCTCCCGCCAGGTGACGTCACCTCAGGATCACGTGACAGTGGGGGGGTCTCCTACCGCAGAGCCCCCCCCCCAAATCTCCTCCCCCCTCCCCTCGATTCGTCCTTGGGATGGCCCCGCCCCGATGGAAGAGGATTGGGGGACACCCCCAAATGTGTCCCAGCGCCCCCCACACCTCCCTGTTCTCCCCCAGTGCCCCCCATTTTGCACCGCGTTCTCCCACTGCGCCCCATCGCCCCCCGCGGCGCCTCCCAGCGCCCACCAGCGCTCCCCATTACATCCCAGTGCCCCCATTGGGCCCCGCTGACCACCCCCAGCCCCCCCGTCGCCATGACAACGGTTGCCGAGTAACCGCGGCACCATCGCTCCAGCGCTGGTTGCCATGGCAACGGCAGCGTTTCCCTCATATTTCCCATTTCCCCCAATTTGCACCTCCTCCAACTTTTCCCATTTCCGCTTTTTCCCCGTTATTTCCCCTTTTTTAACCCACAGCCCCCACTTGTCCCCATTCCTCCCATTTTTCCCCATTCCCCCGAAATTCCCCCTATATTCCTCCCAGTCCCCCCATTTCTCCAATATTCCCCCTCCACTCCCCCCACATTCCCCCATTCCCCCCACATTCCCCCATTCCCCCCACATTCCCCCATTCCCCCCACATTCCCCATATATTCCCCATATATTCCCCATATATTCCCCCCCATGTCCTCACTGCGCATGCGCGGCTCTCAGGGATGCTGCGGCGGGCGGGGAGCGCAGCGCGCAGCGGCGCCGTGGCTTAGTTGGTTAAAGCGCCTGTCTAGTAAACAGGAGATCCTGGGTTCGAATCCCAGCGGTGCCTTTTGGGAGGCGGGCTTTAATTAACTGCTCCGGACCGGTCATAAATTAACCGGGGTTAATTAATTAATTAAATCAATCGTTGGGGGTGGCTAAGTAATTACTGGGGCTCTGAGGCAGCGTTAATGTCTGCGGCGGACTGCAACGTTTGGGTTTGTTATTTATTAGTGGGGGGCCGTATAAATTAGTAAGAGAGTAAGATAATGACTAGAGCAGCTCCTATTTAATTACGGGGGAGCGTTAATAATGTGAGGGGTCACTAATTGCTGAGAGTCTCAGATGATGGTAATGGAAGGGGGGGGGGGAGGGCAGTTACTGGGAGTTGTATTTGTCCTGTATCAGTCAATGGGGATGAACGGGGATCAGCAGGGATTCAGGGGGCATTAATTAATGACCGGCTTTCTATTAATTCCTGCGGGTCACTAATTAACTGCGGGGACCCACGTGACAGCGAGGCGCAGAGGCGGCCGTTTATTACTGGTTACGTTCACTCCTGGCGTCCTCCATTCATTCCTTCCTTCCCTCTCGGGTTCCATTCATCGCTCCCGGTCCCTCCTTTATGAATGGGCTCAGACCACGGTGAGATTCCCGCCATCGGGAAGCCCCGCCCCTGGCGCGTGCCGCCGCACGAGGCGCTTCAATTCCCGCACGTAACGGGCGTGGAGCCGCCGGACGGTGCGGGGGGGGGGGCGGGGATGGCGGGAAACCTCCAGGGGGGCTCCGACTGTGGGGGGAAGAAAAGGGAGGGGGGGTGAATGGGGGGGGGTGACGGAGTCATATGGGGAGAAATGGGGGGTGGTGGGAATTGGGAGGAATGGGAAAATGGGGAGGGGGGAGATAATCGGGGTGGGAAAACTGGGGGGTTCAGAGTGAAAGGCCCTGCAGGAACCCCCCATCCCTGCATGGCTCTGCACCCCACACCTGCCCCAGTGACCCCTCTCTGTACTCCCCATTCCCCCCCTTTGGACGCTCCTGGGTCCCTATGGGCACCACCAGACCTCACTGCTGCTCCCCTCACCCCACCTGGACACCCCAGCCCCCCCGTTTGTGGCCCCACACTCACCCACCACGGTGAGGGGCACAGCGTGGGGCAGCAGAGGCAGCCACCCCCTCCCCCTCCACACGCAGGGGGCGAAACCCAGCAGGGCCTTCAGCCCCCTCTGCAGCCTCCGCATCCAGGAGCCCTCAGGGAAGGAGATTTGGGGCAGCGCCTGCAGCTCTCCGAACACAAACACGGGCACCAGGGGGGTCCTGGGGGGCAAAGGGCCCTTGGGCGGCGGTGGGAAAATCCACCCCCCCATTTGGATTTATTGACATCATTGACCCCACTGCCCAGGTCCCGTTCATCCCCATTCATCCCACTGATTCCCACTGACCCCATTCATCCCTAATTTCACCCACCCCCCATCCACCTGCTGCCTCCCCTCCCTCCCTGCTGATCCCCACTGACCCCTTTGATTCCCACTGATTCATCCCATTGCCCCCCTCCCTGCCCGCCCCCCCAGCCCCTACCCGTAGCGCAGCGCCATCCTCACGAAGCCAAACCGCCCCTTCAGGGTGATGTGGGGGCACTGGGGGTCCCCGGGGTCCAATGCCTCTGCAGCCCCCCCCACGACGATGAGCAGCGCCTGACCGGGCTGTGACAGCACCCTGTGCAGGCAGGGCCGGGACACGGGGCACAGCCCTGGATGGGACACCCCAAAAAGTTACCTGGGATCCCCCCCTAAAATCCCCCAATTCTACCCGGTGCTCTGAAAACACCCAAATTTCACACGCCCTCCTCCCTCCCCCCTCCAAATCCCATCACACCCAAATATAGCAGGAAGAGAACCATAAAACCCCCAAAAGCCAAAGCCCCAGAAGACCCCCCCCTCAAAGCCTCCCAAATCCAACAAAAATCTCCCAAATCCACCCCCTCTCCCCAGATCCCACCCCCAGAAAACAAACAACCCCCAAAACCCCCAACCTTCCAATAAAACCAAGCCCCCTCCGCCCCCCAAATCCTCAAGGGCTCCCCCCACAAAACCAACCCCTCTCCAACCCCCTCCCCCCAACTCACCTGCAGCCATGGCGTATTCACGGTACAGGGGCAGATGGAAGAGCCCCCCCAGAGCAGCCAGCGTGGGTTTAAGGCCGGGGCAGGGACCCCCCGAGCCCCCCCGGCCCCCCCAGGCCCCCCGACCCCCACTGACGAAGGCACCGAAGATCCCAATGCAGGCAACGCCGTGGGGGTGGGCAGCCAGCAGGTAACTGTGGTGGGGGGGCAGAGGGGCCGTGCGGATCACCTGGGGGGGGACATGGGGGCATTGGGGGGGACGTGGGGACATTCAGCCCCACAGTCCCCATTGGACCCCACTGAGCTCACTGTCCTCATTCATCCCCCCACATCCGCCCCCCCCTCATTGACTCTACTTCCCCCCCATCTCCGTTGACCCCCATGCCCTCCTTTGATCCCATTGACCCCATTGGGCCCAACTGCGCTCCCTTCATCCCCCATTGACCCATTTCCTTCCCTTCTGCCCCATTTCTCCCCACATTCCCCACAACTCCTCCCCCCCCATTGCCCCCACTTCCCTTCTCTTCCCACTACCTGCCCCCCCGTGTCCCCGCACCGTGATGGGGAAATAATCACAGAAATATTCCCAAATCTTCCAGTTCCGCACCCAACGGCTGTGACGGGGACCTGGAAGGGGGGGGAATGGGGACAAAGTTCTCACAGTGAGGGGGGAAATGAGAAGGGAGATGGGGGTGTCACCCTCCCCCCCCATCTTCCCAACCCCTCCCCCCTGGAGTCCCTTTCTCACCTCTCTCAGGGCCGTTCCAGTCCCAAAGCCACCAACCCCAATAGAGCACGGCCAGCAGCCACAGGCGGGAGCACAGCAGGGCCAACAGCAGCAGCACCGAGCTGGGACCTGGGGGGGGGGAGGGTCAGGGAGTGGGCAGAGAGAGGACATATGGGGGAGGATGAGGGGGACGTTGGGACAGCATTGCCCCCCAGATTTCTCTCCCTAAATTCCACCCCTCTCCCCCCCCAAAAAAAATCCAGAACATCACCCCCCATAACATCCCCCCCCAATTAAATTCCCCCCAAACAACACAGCCCTCCAAATACCCCCCATCCCCAAAGCCCACACTCCCAAATCCCCCAATTTCACCCCTGAATCCCCCCAAATTCCCATTTCTCACCCCTTATTTCCCTCCCGCTTCCCCCCCCCACGTGCTGACCAAGGAAGAGGAAGGTCCACATCCACTGCACCACACTCAGCGCCCGCACCCATTCAATGGGCACCATGGCTGTTTATTTGGGGAGGGGGGAGAGGGGGGTGTCGATTAATCGGTGTGGGGGACGGGCAATTAATTACTAATTAACGAGGAGGTGAAACTTCAGGGTGAAGAAAGGGATTTTTGGGGGTTCCTGCGCTGTTGTGCAGCACCGCTGCCCTTTGCCCTTGTGGGGCAGGGAGGGGCCCAGAGGCAACCCCGGAAGTGCCCTCCCTCCCCCATCAGCCCCCCCTCCCCCATCGGCACCCCAAATCCCTTTATTTGACCCCAAAACACGGGCCCATGATTTCATCCCTTCAGTGCTCCAAAATGTGAAGCCTCCCATGCCCCAAATCTCCCCCTTTTTGCCCCCCAGAAAACAAATCCCCCAATTTTACCCCCAAATGTTCCTCCCCAGCTTTGCACCACACCAAACTTTGAAACCCTTCACCCTCCAGTTTCCCCCCTTTTTCCCCCTAAATCCTCCCCAAGGTGGCACCCGAAAATCCCACCACGCTCCCGCATTGCAAAACGCCTTCTTTTGTCCCAGATTCCTCCATCGGAGCCACGCCACTGCACTGGGAAAAAGATGACACGGGTCTCGGGGATTCCCCCAGTATTTCGGGGTTCTCCACATTTCACACTCCCCCCTTATTTGCCCTCATTTCCCATAAGAGACTTCGCCTCGCTTCGGGCCCCGCGCCCCCCTTTCCTCGGTCGCCTGCTGCCACCTCGTGGCCAAAGTGCGGAACTGCACCCGAGGGCGGCGGCCTTAAGAGCTCAGAGTTGAGGAATAAAAGCGGAGGGTGCGGAGCGAGGGGACAAACGTTGGGGTCGAGGATTTCATTTGAATAAGTCATATTTCTATGAGAAAACAGGTATTTCTGGGAGAAAATGTATTTCGGGGGAGAAACAGGTGTTTCTGGGTGAAAATGTCTCATTTTCAGGGAAAAACTGGTATTTCTTTGAGAAAAAGTCATATTTATGCAGAGAAAACTGGCATTTCTGGGAGAAAATGTCTTTTTTTTTTTTTTGAGAAAATAAGAGGGACAGTGTCTGAAAACCAAAAGGCCTACTTTGAACTGGGTTATATGGGGTTCTTTCTCTCTGACCATGGAGTCCTTCGGGATCTGCAGGTCTGGTCTACTGAGGACCAGGCTTACAGAAAGCTGTCAGTCCATGGAACTGGGTTATCAACTCTTCAATTATCTGTACTCTACAGGATCTTATGATGTGGAATACCGATAGCAAAACTATAAAACTATGACAGAGGGGCTGTGGGGGGCTCTGAGGGGCACTGGGAGACACTGGGAGGACCTGTGGGTCCCTGAGGGGCACTTTTGGGCTCTCAGGGGGACCAGGGGGCTCTGGAGGGGCCCCCAGCCCCCACCTCCTTTAAGCCGCACCGCTCTCTCCTTGTGGAGTTCCTGGTCTCCCCTCCTCCCCTTCCCAGCCTCCCACCGCTTTCCCTGCGTGCTTTCCTGGCTGTGTTCTCTTATTCCCATTGTTCCTCACCCTTCTTTAGGTGCTGCTTTCCATTCCAGGTTATCCAACCTTATGGAGGAAGTGGGATTCATCTCTGAAGGCAAAGAGCATCTTTGGCTGTGAGCTTCTTATTTCTGTCAGGTGGGTCCCAAAGCAGAGCTGTTGGTGGAAGTGTCAGAGAAAGAGATGGAAGCACTGCACATATCATTAGGGAAGTGAATTCATTACATTGATTGGTTCTCGAGGTGGTAATTTGAGCCATGGAAGCAGCAGTAGGCTTCATGGGCCTATAAATGGCTTTCGTAGCCTTCAGTGCTCCCTACAGAGGCAGCCCTGAGGGGTTCTGATGGGTGAGGTGCACCCGCTGTGCCCAGACCCCAGTTGCAGGGTGCCCAATTAACAAACGTACAGTTTGCAGAGTGGCGTGGTTAGAACAGTATTTTACAGGTCTTATAGTTAGAAAGATTTCTGCAATAGTAAGTAATTGACAATCAAAAATAAATGAAATGCCCACCCACATCCTAGGCTTGCAGTAGAAATCTCCCAAGGGAGGGATCTCCAGAAAGAGATTGTCACAGTTACCTCTGGATCCGAGTCCGTGACAGGGGCACAAACCCAGGAAACAAAAGAGAGAAGGAAAAAACCATCCTTTATATTAACAGCACAGCCAGCCCCATGAATAATGAGACAAGGCACAGCCATACGCTCCAGGGGAGGGGAAGAGAGAACAGGGAGATAGCAGATGGGTCTAACAGCAACAAAAAAACAACCAACAGCAGTGATCTGAAGAGGAGCAGTAACTTACTACATCCTCCCAACCCAAAGAAAATGAGAGAGAAGCAGAACATCAAATACAAGCTCTTACACAGGAGAAGCACGTACCTCTGCTTCGATCCAGCCAGGAGCTCCACCTTCCCTCCTCTGTACTCCAGGAATGCTGCTGCTCCTCTCCTACCTGAGAACCCAAAATGCCCATAAAGGCAGGACAAGGACCAGAACTCAAACTCTTTAACTCACTTTACATGATGTTCTGATGTAGAACACTGACAACAAAAACCACAGAATCACAGCAGAGAACCTTCCCCCATGGCAGCCAGCCCTTAAATGGGGTCTAGGAGAGCTGCAGCCAGGCTCCACCCTTCCATTCACAGCTGAATGCCTTCACCTGTGCTCCCACAGCTGAGTCAGTCCTTGCCTCAGGTGATCAATCAGTGGTTCAGGCCGTGACTCAGCAGCTCCCATTCGCAGGGCCGTGAATTGACAGCTGAGTGTCCCTGGGAGCTGTGGGTGTGCAAACAGCACTCTGCATTGCCAGCAGTGATTTCAGCCCTTTGCTGCCCGGGCTGCTCACACAGATCTCAGCATCTGCTGCACCAGCACTGAGATCTGTGCTTCCCAGTCTGTTAGAAGAGTCACCAACGGGCATCGAGGACAGACTGGGACCAAACTATGTGGGCTATGGCAGGTCATCCAGCCATAGACCTCCCTTGGCAGGCATTTGTTTTCCCCGTTATCTTTGCTCTATGGCCATACAGGCACTGTGAGGACAGAGCTGGAAGCTGTGATGGAGCACCTGGGAGGGGTGCAGCCCTACAAGCACAGCTGGGGGCAGTTCGGCTGTGGGTGGGGCTGAGCCGGGCTCCACCCCTCCCTGACCCCATTTAAGGGCTGGGAAGCGCAGGGGCAGCATCTGAACCTGGGGAGTGCTTCCTGTGGAGTGGGGTGAGCCCTGCTCTTTGGGATGGGTGATCCCTTTTCTATGGCAGGGCTGTGATCTCTCCTTTTTTTTTAGGGGACCCTGACTGCATTTAAGGGCTGTCAGCCATCTGTACCTGGAAGCTGCTTCCCTTAGAGTGTGGGTGAGCGTTGGTCCCTGGAATGGGGTAAGTGGTTCCATTTTTATTTCAGGGTTGTGTTCTTCCCTTGTGGGGGATCCTAACCTCATTTAAGGGCAGCATCTGAACCTGGGGGCTGCTTCCGTTGGGGTGTGGGGTGAGCACTGAGAGTGTGGGGAGCAATTCCTGCTTTATTTCAGAGCTGTGAGCTCTGCCTTTCTGGGGATCTCAAGCTGGATTAGAGCAGCTGTTTCTGCTATATGCATTGTTTCCTCTTCAGTGCTTCTTACCTCATAATCTCCAGTCTGGGTCTCCAAATGTGGCTTGTCTGCTCCCACATCATCCCACTTCATGTCTGTAATGCATAGTGCCATGTGTTAACTGCACCCATGTAGAGTTTTTTAGGGGCATTCTGTGCATCACTATCATGTATTAAGTTATGTTCTGCATCTCTTCTGATTTCATTTTGCAGCCTGATGGGGTCTAAGGATTGCCTGGGCTCCTCCGATCAGCGGTGTGAGATCTGTGCAGCAGGTAATGAACACCATGAGCCCCACGTTGGTGCACTGCTTGTGTGCAGGTAGGTTTGCGATGCGGTCCAACTTCCCACAGTGGGCATCCACAGCTGGAGCAGGTTGCTCAGAGCCTGACCCAGTCTCACACTGAAAGGGGCAGCGCATCCACCACGTCTCCGGCAACCTGTTCCACTGCATCACCACCCTCACTTGGAAGACATTTTCCATGTATCTAGCCTCATTTTTCCCTTGTTCTTTCCTTTAGGCATTGAAAGGCTGTTACCAGGTCACCTCGGAGCCTTCACTTCTTCATGCTGAGCAGCCCAGCTCTCTCTCCTTATAGGAGAGGTGTTCCATCCCTCGGTTCGTATCTGTGGCTGTACTCTGGATGTGCTCCCACAGCTCCACGTCTCCCTGCACTGAGGACTCCACACCCAGATGCAGCTCTCCAGGTGAGGCCTCACCAGCGCAGAGCAGAGGGGCGGGGATCACCTCCCTTCGCCTGCTGGCTGCACATCTTTGGATGCAGCTCAGGATACGGTTGGCTTTCTGGGCTGGAAGGGCCCATTGCTGGTTTGTGTCCAGCTCCCACCCACCAGTACCCCAGGCCTTATGGGGCAGGACTACGCTCGGTCTTTTCACTCCCTAGCACATTTTGGTGGTGGGTGTTCCCTCATCCCAGCTGCTGACCCTGCACTTGGGTTTGTGCCCCTACTCAGCCTGTTGAGTCCCTCTGCATGATGTCCTGTCCACTGGTGTGTCACTGCACCCCCAGCTCGGTGTCATTAGGGTGCACTTGATCCCACTGTTTATGTTACTGATGAGGGGCAATCCCAGATGTTTATACAAACTTGGCGTAGAACCCCTTGAGAGCAGCCCTGCGGAGAAGGACTCGGGGATCCTGGTGGATGAGAAGCTGGACGTGAGCCAGCAGAGCGTGCTTGCAGCCTGGAAGGCCAACTGTATCCTGGGCTGCATTAAAAGAGCGGCGGCCAGCAGGGAGAGGGAGGCGATCGTCCCCCTCTGCTCAGCTCTTGTGAGGCCCCATCTGCAGCACTGCGTCCAGGCCTGGGGCCCCAGCACAGGAAGGACGTGGAGCTCTTGGAGCGGGTCCAGAGGAGGGCACTGAGATGGTCAGAGGGCTGGAGCAGCTCTCCTATGAGGAAATGTTGAGGGAACTGGGACTGTTTCTCTCAGAGAAGAGCAAGCTCTGGAGAGACCTCATCACAGCCTTCCAGTACTCAAAGGTAGGGCATAAGCAGGAGGGGCAATGGCTGTTTACGAGGGTGGATAGGGACAGGACAAGGGGAAATGTTTTAAACTGAGACAGAGGAGGCTTAGGTTGGTTATCAGGAGGAAGCTTTTCACACAGAGGGTGGTGATGCACTGGAACGTGTGCTTTAGGGTCACTTCCAGGAGGATCTGCTCCGTGATCGTTCCCAGCACAGAGGTGAGACTGACATGGTGGTCATTCCCTATCCTTAATGACAGGTGTGCTGTTGCCTTTTTACTCACTAGGGACTTCACCTGACTGCTTGACTTCTCAAACACCACTGAGAGTGGCTCGGTGACTGCAGCAGTGAATTCCCTCAGAACTCTGGGACTCATCAGGACCCACAGACTCCAGGATGTTCGGGTTTTCAGGTGGTCCAGAACCTGATCTCCCATCACAGTGTGGGATGGGGAGGGGCCTGTGGGCCTGGCATTGCTTCCTCAATCCCCACCTACCAACCCAAAGGTGAGGGCTGTGTCTAATGAGCAGTTATCAGAGAAGAGGGAAGCAAAAATGTTGTTGGGTCCCTGAGCCTTCTCCTTGTCTGTTCCCAGCTGCAGTGCTGCTGTAAGCAGCATCGTGCACGGAGTGCAGCCACGTTGCTCTGAGAAAGGAGCACTGCGGTGCACGTTTGTGAAAGAGGCGCTACCCTACATGTGGGGGCAGTGCCTTCAGTACTGTATTGTGTCCAACAGTGGCAGCAGAGCTGCGGTGCTCCAGAGTGCCGTAACGACTGCATGGAGGTGCGTGGGTCTTCATGAGAACAGCCAGGAACTGAAGTCTGCATTTCCTGGGATGCCTCGGGACCTCACTTTGCTGACTGGTAATTGTCTGCCCAGCAGGTAAGGGCAATGCACACCCACCAGTGTTCACCCGTTCCATAGCATGGCACAACATGGTGCTCCCAGAGCTCTTATTGCACTTAATGGTGCTCAAATGGCTGCCTGTCCTTTTCTTTCTGTGTTCTCCTTGTCTCTGGCCTTTCACTGCGGTGTTCTCCTTCCCTTTGCCTTGGCTGTTCCTATTACATTCTCTTGCCCTCCTGTTTTTGTGTTCCATGCCACATTCTCTTGGCTATTGCCCTTGGCTTTCTTTGCTGCATTCACTTCAGCATTCAGTTTTGGCATTCCCTGCCACATTCTCTCGCCCTCCTGTTTTGGCATTTCCTTCCGTGTTCTCGTGGCCATCATCCTTGGCATTTCCTTGCCCTTCTGTTTTTGTGTTCCATGCCACATTCTCTTCAGCATTCAGTTTTGGCGTTCCCAGCAGCATTCTCTTGCCCTCCTGTTTTGGCATTTCCTGCCATGTTCTCTTGGCCCTTGCCTGGGCATTCCCTGCGGCATTCTCTTTGACCTCCTGTTTTGGCGTTCCAGCCGCATTCTGCATTGGCCTTCTTTGTCGTGTTCTCTTTGGCCTCCAATTTTGGCACTTTCTGCCATGTTTTCTCTTAGCCCTTGCCTGGGCATTCCGTGCCGTGTTCCCTTGGCCTTCCGTTTCGGCATTTCTTGCTTTGTTCTCTTGTCCTTTGCCCTCGGCCTTTCCTGCTGTGGTCTCTTTATATATTTTGGCCATTCCTGTTGCGTTCTCCTTGCCCTCACCTTGGCATTCCATTGGGTGCTCTCTTGGCTTTTTGCCCTTGCCTTAACCTTGGCTGTTTGCTTTGCGTTTACCTTGGCTTTCCATGGGAGTTCTGCTTCCCTTTGCCTTTGGCACTCTGGGAATGGCTGGGAGGCAGCGTTCATGTTAACCTTGACCCGAACCCACAGCTGAATGGGAGTTCTCACAATAATTATGTTAACCTGCAGTGTATCTGTAAACCAAACCCTTAACCCAAAGTTAAAAATGTCTCTTACCCTAAATGCTGACATAAAAATAATGCCCCATATTTTCTGTCAAAGTAACCTTAATTGTAATTGTAGAGCAGAATACTGTTGTTAAACTAACTGTAACTTCAAACGTATAAATAGCATTAATTATATCCCTAACGCTCCCTTGTGTCATCATTAGAGCAACATGCGGAGGGTGCAGCCCTATATATGTGGGGCAGCGCCTTCATTACTGTATTGTGTTCAGCAGGTGGCAGCAGAGCCGCGGTCCTCCCGAGTGCCGTAACAACTGCACGGAGAGATGAGCGGGTCTTCATGGGAACAGCAAGGGACCGGAATCTGCATTTCCTGCGATGCCCCGGAACTTCACTGTGCTGGCTGGTAATTGTCTGCCCAGCAGGTAAGGGCAATGCACGCCCACTAGCGTTCACCCATTACTTAGCGAGACCAAGGTAGGGTTTCCAGAGCTCATTTCTACATTTCACGGTGCCCCGAATGCTGCCTGTCTTATTCTTCCTGCATTCTCCTTGCCTCTGGCCTTTCACTGCGGTGTTCTCCTTCCCTTTGCCTTGGCTGTTCCTATTACATTCTCTTGCCCTCCTGTTTTTGTGTTCCATGCCACATTCTCTTGGCCATTGCCCTTGGCTTTCTTTGCTGCATTCACTTCAGCATTCAGTTTTGGCATTCCCTGCCACATTCTCTCGCCCTCCTGTTTTGGCATTTCCTTCCGTGTTCTCGTGGCCATCATCCTTGGCATTTCCTTGCCCTTCTGTTTTTGTGTTCCATGCCACATTCTCTTCAGCATTCAGTTTTGGCGTTCCCAGCAGCATTCTCTTGCCCTCCTGTTTTGGCATTTCCTGCCATGTTCTCTTGGCCCTTGCCTGGGCATTCCCTGCGGCATTCTCTTTGACCTCCTGTTTTGGCGTTCCAGCCGCATTCTGCATTGGCCTTCTTTGTCGTGTTCTCTTTGGCCTCCAATTTTGGCACTTTCTGCCATGTTTTCTCTTAGCCCTTGCCTGGGCATTCCATGCCGTGTTCCCTTGGCCTTCTGTTTTGGCATTTCTTGCTTTGTTCTCTTGTCCTTTGCCCTTGGCCTTTCCTGCTGTGGTCTCTTTATATATTTTGGCCATTCCTGTTGCGTTCTCCTTGCCCTCACCTTGGCATTCCATTGGGTGCTCTCTTGGCTTTTTGCCCTTGCCTTAACCTTGGCTGTTTGCTTTGCATTTACCTTGGCTTTCCATGGGAGTTCTGCTTCCCTTTGCCTTTGGCACTCTGGGAATGGCTGGGAGGCAGCGTTCATGTTAACCTTGACCCGAACCCACAGCTGAATGGGAGTTCTCACAATAATTATGTTAACCTGCAGTGTATCTGTAAACCAAACCCTTAACCCAAAGTTAAAAATGTCCCTTACCCTAAATGCTGACATAAAAATAATGCCCCATATTTTCTGTCAAAGTAACCTTAATTGTAATTGTAGAGCAGAATACTGTTGTTAAACTAACTGTAACTTCAAACGTATAAATAGCATTAATTATATCCCTAACGCTCCCTTGTGTCATCATTAGAGCAACATGCGGAGGGTGCAGCCCTATATATGTGGGGCAGCGCCTTCATTACTGTATTGTGTTCAGCAGGTGGCAGCAGAGCCGCGGTCCTCCCGAGTGCCGTAACAACTGCACGGAGAGATGAGCGGGTCTTCATGGGAACAGCAAGGGACCGGAATCTGCATTTCCTGGGATGCCCGGAACTTCACTGTGCTGGCTGGTAATTGTCTGCCCAGCAGGTAAGGGCAATGCACGCCCACTAGCGTTCACCCATTACTTAGCGAGACCAAGGTAGGGTTTCCAGAGCTCATTTCTACATTTCACGGTGCCCCGAATGCTGCCTGTCTTATTCTTCCTGCATTCTCCTTGCCTCTGGCCTTTCACTGCGGTGTTCTCCTTCCCTTTGCCTTGGCTGTTCCTATTACATTCTCTTGCCCTCCTGTTTTTGTGTTCCATGCCACATTCTCTTGGCCATTGCCCTTGGCTTTCTTTGCTGCATTCACTTCAGCATTCAGTTTTGGCATTCCCTGCCACATTCTCTCGCCCTCCTGTTTTGGCATTTCCTTCCGTGTTCTCGTGGCCATCATCCTTGGCATTTCCTTGCCCTTCTGTTTTTGTGTTCCATGCCACATTCTCTTCAGCATTCAGTTTTGGCGTTCCCAGCAGCATTCTCTTGCCCTCCTGTTTTGGCATTTCCTGCCATGTTCTCTCGGCCCTTGCCTGGGCATTCCCTGCGGCATTCTCTTTGACCTCCTGTTTTGGCGTTCCAGCCGCATTCTGCATTGGCCTTCTTTGTCGTGTTCTCTTTGGCCTCCAATTTTGGCACTTTCTGCCATGTTTTCTCTTAGCCCTTGCCTGGGCATTCCATGCCGTGTTCCCTTGGCCTTCCGTTTCGGCATTTCTTGCTTTGTTCTCTTGTCCTTTGCCCTCGGCCTTTCCTGCTGTGGTCTCTTTATATATTTTGGCCATTCCTGTTGCGTTCTCCTTGCCCTCACCTTGGCATTCCATTGGGTGCTCTCTTGGCTTTTTGCCCTTGCCTTAACCTTGGCTGTTTGCTTTGCATTTACCTTGGCTTTCCATGGGAGTTCTGCTTCCCTTTGCCTTTGGCACTCTGGGAATGGCTGGGAGGCAGCGTTCATGTTAACCTTGACCCGAACCCACAGCTGAATGGGAGTTCTCACAATAATTATGTTAACCTGCAGTGTATCTGTAAACCAAACCCTTAACCCAAAGTTAAAAATGTCCCTTACCCTAAATGCTGACATAAAAATAATGCCCCATATTTTCTGTCAAAGTAACCTTAATTGTAATTGTAGAGCAGAATACTGTTGTTAAACTAACTGTAACTTCAAACGTATAAATAGCATTAATTATATCCCTAACGCTCCCTTGTGTCATCATTAGAGCAACATGCGGAGGGTGCAGCCCTATATATGTGGGGCAGCGCCTTCATTACTGTATTGTGTTCAGCAGGTGGCAGCAGAGCCGCGGTCCTCCCGAGTGCCGTAACAACTGCACGGAGAGATGAGCGGGTCTTCATGGGAACAGCAAGGGACCGGAATCTGCATTTCCTGGGATGCCCGGAACTTCACTGTGCTGGCTGGTAATTGTCTGCCCAGCAGGTAAGGGCAATGCACGCCCACCAGCGTTCACCCATTACTTAGCGAGACCAAGGTAGGGTTTCCAGAGCTCATTTCTACATTTCACGGTGCCCCGAATGCTGCCTGTCTTATTCTTCCTGCATTCTCCTTGCCTCTGGCCTTTCACTGCGGTGTTCTCCTTCCCTTTGCCCTGGCTTTCCCTGTTGTGTTCTCTTGCCCTTCCATTTTGTTGTTCCCCCGGGCATTCTCTTGGCCATTGTCCTCGGCCTTCTTTGCCACGTTCCCTTCGGCCTCCTGTTCTGGCGTTCCCTGTGACGTTCTCTTCGGTCTTCAGTTTTGGCGTTCCCGTCTGCGTTCTCTTTGGCCATTGCCCTTGGCCTTCTTTGCCACGTTCTCTTTGGCCTCTTGTTTTTGCATTCCCTACAGCGTCCTCTTTGGCCCCTTGCTCTGGCATTCCGTGCGACGTTCTCATTGGCTTCATTTTTGGCGTTCCTGGCTGCGTTCTCTTTGGCCGTTGCTCCTGGCCTTCTTTGCCACGTTCCCTTTGGCCTTCAGTTTTGGCATCCCTTACGGCGTTCTCTTTGGCCTTCAGTTTTGGCCTTCTTGCCGTGTTCTCTTTGGCCATCGCCCTTGACCTTCTGCATTGGCCTTCCATGCAATGTTCTCATGGACCTCGCCCTCCATTTTGGCCTTCTCTGCGTTGTTCTCTTTGCTCTCTGTTTTGGCGTTCTCTGCAGCCTTCTCTTCAGGCCTGACCTCTGCCGAGGCCTTCTCTTTGGTGTTACCACGCCTTCGCCGTCCCTTTGCCTTTGCTGTTGCCTTCCATTGTGTTTCATCTTTGCCTTTGCCCTCTGTTTTGGTGTTCTCTTGGGTGTTCTCCTTGCCTTTCGGTTTTGCCTTGGCCTTCCCTAACAGTCACTCTGAGCATAATCCCAATATACCTAACCCTAATACCTTCACCCTGATCCTAATGAGCTGTGAACCCCAAATGCAGTGCTAATTGTAACCATGACTGTGTAGATAACTGCAGTAACTGTCCAAACTAACCCTGAACCTACCCTTGAATTGGGCACTAAACCCATCTGTAACCTTCTGTGTAATACTAACAAAAACACTTACAGCTTCCCTGTTAAACACTCCTAACCCTAATATTACTCAATTTGTCAGAGTAGTGTTTGGCTCCCATGTTTTGTGGGGGCGGGCTTACGGTGAGCGTCGTTTGCGTCTCAGCCTTCCTCTTTCTAAAGCGTGTCTCTCTGTATTACAGGTGAAGATCCTTCGGTACTCCCAGTCGATGACTTGCCCCACTTTCCAGGCTTTCCACACTGACCGCCAGCTCGGTTCGGTCGAGCCGTTACCCACATCCCCCGGTCCGTTCCCTTTCCATAGTCTTCCTTTCGCTCTGCCACAAGCCCCTACCACCGCCCAAGATCATTGCAGGCAATGTGGGGATGTGGCACTCAGTCTCATTATAGTTCATCCCATTGGCCTCAGCACAGCGATCCAACACACCCTTCCTTAGCCCCCTTCTACTCCCAGGACAACCAACGCTTCCTTCGGATGCGATTTGTGTTCCTTCCCAGCCACTGTGAGACTCGTGCCCCTTTGTGGCCATTTTGAGAGTTGCGCTGACTTGAGCGTGTGCAATCAATTTATCTCAACCAAATTGGTGTTAGCTTTGCAGTCATTTTGCATCAACCAAAAATTGGCTTTGCATTCAATTTAATTCAACCAAATTGGCTTTAGTTTTGCATTCAATTAATCTCAATCAAATTGGCTTCAGCTTTGCCTTGCTTATGGGGTTGGGTTAGCTTTGCTTTGTTCGTTTCTAGCGCAGGGCTAACCCAACCCCATAAGCAATGCTCAAGGCCTGTTGGAGGCAATCCGTGTTCCTTCCCGGCCAGTCTGAGACTCGTGCCCCTTTGCGGCCATTTTGAGAGTTGCGCTGACTTGAGCGTGTGGAATCAATTTATCTCAACCAAATTGGTGTTAGCTTTGCAGTCATTTTGCATCAACGAAATTGGCTTTAGTTTTGCATTCAATTAATGTAAACCAAATTGGCTTCAGCTTTGCCTTGCTTATGGGGTTGGGTTAGCTTTGCTTTGTTTGTTTCTAGCGCAGGGCTAACCCAACCCCATAACCAACGCCCAAGGCCTGTTGGAGGCAATCCGTGTTCCTTCCCGGCCAGTCTGAGACTCGTGCCCCTTTGTGGCCATTTTGAGAGTTGTGCTGATTTCAGCCTGTACAGTCAATTAATCTCAATCAAATAGGCTGTAGCTTTGCAGTCATTTTGCATCAACCAAATTGGCTTTAGCTTTGCCTTGCTTATGGGGTTGGGTTAGCTTTGCTTTGTTCGTTTCTAGTGCAGGGCTAACCCAACCCCATAAGCAATGCTCAAGGCCTGTTGGAGGCAATCCGTGTTCCTTCCCGGCCAGTCTGAGACTCGTGCCCCTTTGCGGCCATTTTGAGAGTTGCGCTGACTTGAGCGTGTGGAATCAATTTATCTCAACCAAATTGGTGTTAGCTTTGCAGTCATTTTGCATCAACGAAATTGGCTTTAGTTTTGCATTCAATTAATGTAAACCAAATTGGCTTCAGCTTTGCCTTGCTTATGGGGTTGGGTTAGCTTTGCTTTGTTTGTTTCTAGCGCAGGGCTAACCCAACCCCATAACCAACGCCCAAGGCCTGTTGGAGGCAATCCGTGTTCCTTCCCGGCCAGTCTGAGACTCGTGCCCCTTTGTGGCCATTTTGAGAGTTGTGCTGATTTCAGCCTGTACAGTCAATTAATCTCAATCAAATAGGCTGTAGCTTTGCAGTCATTTTGCATCAACCAAATTGGCTTTAGCTTTGCCTTGCTTATGGGGTTGGGTTAGCTTTGCTTTGTTCGTTTCTAGTGCAGGGCTAACCCAACCCCATAAGCAACGCTCAAGGCCTGTTGGAGGCAATCCGTGTTCCTTCCCGGCCAGTCTGAGACTCGTGCCCCTTTGTGGCCATTTTGAGAGTTGTGCTGACTTCAGCATGTACAGTCAATTAATCTCAATCAAATTGGCTTCAGCTTTGCCTTGCTTATGGGGTTGGGTTAGCTTTGCTTTGTTTGTTTGTACCGCAGGGCTAACCCAACCCTTTAAGCAACACCCAAGGGCCGTTGGAGGTCATTTGTCTTCCTTTCTGGCCAGTCTGAGACTTGCATTCTGTTTTGGATGGGCTGAGATCTAAACTGCTTTTGAGGTGGATTGCAATACATAATGTTTTTGAAAATGTAATGTCACTAATGGGGTATGGAGGCTCTGAGACCTTTCTCTGGTTAATGTGGCGTATGTAAACCACGTGTGTTAAACTGTATGGAGGAAGTGTATATTGCATCTCTAAACTGCATTGTGCCACATATTCAATCTGTGTGATGCTGCACCTATAAATTGCATTGTGCCATGTACAGAATATATGAATGCTGTGGCTGTAAACTAAGTTCAGGAATTGTAATGAATATGGGTAACCCTGATGTACTTCCCAAGGTATGATTGCTGGTATAGTTTCTGTGCAATGATTCTGTGAAAATAGTGCTTTAACTAGGGTTAGGGTTAGGGTTAGGGTTAGGGTTAGGGTTAGGGTTAGGGTTAGGGTTAGGGTTAGGGTTAGGGTTAGGGTTAGGGTTAGGGTTAGGGTTAGGGTTAGGGTTAGGGTTAGGGTTAGGGTTAGGGTTAGGGTTAGGGTTAGGGTTAGGGTTAGGGTTAGGGTTAGGGTTAGGGTTAGGGTTAGGGTTAGGGTTAGGGTTAGGGTTAGGGTTAGGGTTAGGGTTAGGGTTAGGGTTAGGGTTAGGGTTAGGGTTAGGGTTAGGGTTAGGGTTAGGGTTAGGGTTAGGGTTAGGGTTAGGGTTAGGGTTAGGGTTAGGGTTAGGGTTAGGGTTAGGGTTAGGGTTAGGGTTAGGGTTAGGGTTAGGGTTAGGGTTAGGGTTAGGGTTAGGGTTAGGGTTAGGGTTAGGGTTAGGGTTAGGGTAGGGTGAGTAAGTTAGCGAGTTAGGGTTAGGGTTAGGGTTAGGGTTAGGGTTAGGGTTAGGGTTAGGGTTAGGGTTAGGGTTAGGGTTAGGGTTAGGGTTAGGGTTAGGGTTAGGGTTAGGGTTAGGGTTAGGGTTAGGGTTAGGGTTAGGGTTAGGGTTAGGGTTAGGGTTAGGGTTAGGGTTAGGGTTAGGGTTAGGGTTAGGGTTAGGGTTAGGGTTAGGGTTAGGGTTAGGGTTAGGGTTAGGGTTAGGGTTAGGGTTAGGGTTAGGGTTAGGGTTAGGGTTAGGGTTAGGGTTAGGGTTAGGGTTAGGGTTAGGGTTAGGGTTAGGGTTAGGGTTAGGGTTAGGGTTAGGGTTAGGGTTAGGGTTAGGGTTAGGGTTAGGGTTAGGGTTAGGGTTAGGGTTAGGGTTAGGGTTAGGGTTAGGGTTAGGGTTAGGGTTAGGGTTAGGGTTAGGGTTAGGGTTAGGGTTAGGGTTAGGGTTAGGGTTAGGGTTAGGGTTAGGGTTAGGGTTAGGGTTAGGGTTAGGGTTAGGGTTAGGGTTAGGGTTAGGGTTAGGGTTAGGGTTAGGGTTAGGGTTAGGGTTAGGGTTAGGGTTAGGGTTAGGGTTAGGGTTAGGGTTAGGGTTAGGGTTAGGGTTAGGGTTAGGGTTAGGGTTAGGGTTAGGGTTAGGGTTAGGGTTAGGGTTAGGGTTAGGGTTAGGGTTAGGGTTAGGGTTAGGGTTAGGGTTAGGGTTAGGGTTAGGGTTAGGGTTAGGGTTAGGGTTAGGGTTAGGGTTAGGGTTAGGGTTAGGGTTAGGGTTAGGGTTAGGGTTAGGGTTAGGGTTAGGGTTAGGGTTAGGGTTAGGGTTAGGGTTAGGGTTAGGGTTAGGGTTAGGGTTAGGGTTAGGGTTAGGGTTAGGGTTAGGGTTAGGGTTAGGGTTAGGGTTAGGGTTAGGGTTAGGGTTAGGGTTAGGGTTAGGGTTAGGGTTAGGGTTAGGGTTAGGGTTAGGGTTAGGGTTAGGGTTAGGGTTAGGGTTAGGGTTAGGGTTAGGGTTAGGGTTAGGGTTAGGGTTAGGGTTAGGGTTAGGGTTAGGGTTAGGGTTAGGGTTAGGGTTAGGGTTAGGGTTAGGGTTAGGGTTAGGGTTAGGGTTAGGGTTAGGGTTAGGGTTAGGGTTAGGGTTAGGGTTAGGGTTAGGGTTAGGGTTAGGGTTAGGGTTAGGGTTAGGGTTAGGGTTAGGGTTAGGGTTAGGGTTAGGGTTAGGGTTAGGGTTAGGGTTAGGGTTAGGGTTAGGGTTAGGGTTAGGGTTAGGGTTAGGGTTAGGGTTAGGGTTAGGGTTAGGGTTAGGGTTAGGGTTAGGGTTAGGGTTAGGGTTAGGGTTAGGGTTAGGGTTAGGGTTAGGGTTAGGGTTAGGGTTAGGGTTAGGGTTAGGGTTAGGGTTAGGGTTAGGGTTAGGGTTAGGGTTAGGGTTAGGGTTAGGGTTAGGGTTAGGGTTAGGGTTAGGGTTAGGGTTAGGGTTAGGGTTAGGGTTAGGGTTAGGGTTAGGGTTAGGGTTAGGGTTAGGGTTAGGGTTAGGGTTAGGGTTAGGGTTAGGGTTAGGGTTAGGGTTAGGGTTAGGGTTAGGGTTAGGGTTAGGGTTAGGGTTAGGGTTAGGGTTAGGGTTAGGGTTAGGGTTAGGGTTAGGGTTAGGGTTAGGGTTAGGGTTAGGGTTAGGGTTAGGGTTAGGGTTAGGGTTAGGGTTAGGGTTAGGGTTAGGGTTAGGGTTAGGGTTAGGGTTAGGGTTAGGGTTAGGGTTAGGGTTAGGGTTAGGGTTAGGGTTAGGGTTAGGGTTAGGGTTAGGGTTAGGGTTAGGGTTAGGGTTAGGGTTAGGGTTAGGGTTAGGGTTAGGGTTAGGGTTAGGGTTAGGGTTAGGGTTAGGGTTAGGGTTAGGGTTAGGGTTAGGGTTAGGGTTAGGGTTAGGGTTAGGGTTAGGGTTAGGGTTAGGGTTAGGGTTAGGGTTAGGGTTAGGGTTAGGGTTAGGGTTAGGGTTAGGGTTAGGGTTAGGGTTAGGGTTAGGGTTAGGGTTAGGGTTAGGGTTAGGGTTAGGGTTAGGGTTAGGGTTAGGGTTAGGGTTAGGGTTAGGGTTAGGGTTAGGGTTAGGGTTAGGGTTAGGGTTAGGGTTAGGGTTAGGGTTAGGGTTAGGGTTAGGGTTAGGGTTAGGGTTAGGGTTAGGGTTAGGGTTAGGGTTAGGGTTAGGGTTAGGGTTAGGGTTAGGGTTAGGGTTAGGGTTAGGGTTAGGGTTAGGGTTAGGGTTAGGGTTAGGGTTAGGGTTAGGGTTAGGGTTAGGGTTAGGGTTAGGGTTAGGGTTAGGGTTAGGGTTAGGGTTAGGGTTAGGGTTAGGGTTAGGGTTAGGGTTAGGGTTAGGGTTAGGGTTAGGGTTAGGGTTAGGGTTAGGGTTAGGGTTAGGGTTAGGGTTAGGGTTAGGGTTAGGGTTAGGGTTAGGGTTAGGGTTAGGGTTAGGGTTAGGGTTAGGGTTAGGGTTAGGGTTAGGGTTAGGGTTAGGGTTAGGGTTAGGGTTAGGGTTAGGGTTAGGGTTAGGGTTAGGGTTAGGGTTAGGGTTAGGGTTAGGGTTAGGGTTAGGGTTAGGGTTAGGGTTAGGGTTAGGGTTAGGGTTAGGGTTAGGGTTAGGGTTAGGGTTAGGGTTAGGGTTAGGGTTAGGGTTAGGGTTAGGGTTAGGGTTAGGGTTAGGGTTAGGGTTAGGGTTAGGGTTAGGGTTAGGGTTAGGGTTAGGGTTAGGGTTAGGGTTAGGGTTAGGGTTAGGGTTAGGGTTAGGGTTAGGGTTAGGGTTAGGGTTAGGGTTAGGGTTAGGGTTAGGGTTAGGGTTAGGGTTAGGGTTAGGGTTAGGGTTAGGGTTAGGGTTAGGGTTAGGGTTAGGGTTAGGGTTAGGGTTAGGGTTAGGGTTAGGGTTAGGGTTAGGGTTAGGGTTAGGGTTAGGGTTAGGGTTAGGGTTAGGGTTAGGGTTAGGGTTAGGGTTAGGGTTAGGGTTAGGGTTAGGGTTAGGGTTAGGGTTAGGGTTAGGGTTAGGGTTAGGGTTAGGGTTAGGGTTAGGGTTAGGGTTAGGGTTAGGGTTAGGGTTAGGGTTAGGGTTAGGGTTAGGGTTAGGGTTAGGGTTAGGGTTAGGGTTAGGGTTAGGGTTAGGGTTAGGGTTAGGGTTAGGGTTAGGGTTAGGGTTAGGGTTAGGGTTAGGGTTAGGGTTAGGGTTAGGGTTAGGGTTAGGGTTAGGGTTAGGGTTAGGGTTAGGGTTAGGGTTAGGGTTAGGGTTAGGGTTAGGGTTAGGGTTAGGGTTAGGGTTAGGGTTAGGGTTAGGGTTAGGGTTAGGGTTAGGGTTAGGGTTAGGGTTAGGGTTAGGGTTAGGGTTAGGGTTAGGGTTAGGGTTAGGGTTAGGGTTAGGGTTAGGGTTAGGGTTAGGGTTAGGGTTAGGGTTAGGGTTAGGGTTAGGGTTAGGGTTAGGGTTAGGGTTAGGGTTAGGGTTAGGGTTAGGGTTAGGGTTAGGGTTAGGGTTAGGGTTAGGGTTAGGGTTAGGGTTAGGGTTAGGGTTAGGGTTAGGGTTAGGGTTAGGGTTAGGGTTAGGGTTAGGGTTAGGGTTAGGGTTAGGGTTAGGGTTAGGGTTAGGGTTAGGGTTAGGGTTAGGGTTAGGGTTAGGGTTAGGGTTAGGGTTAGGGTTAGGGTTAGGGTTAGGGTTAGGGTTAGGGTTAGGGTTAGGGTTAGGGTTAGGGTTAGGGTTAGGGTTAGGGTTAGGGTTAGGGTTAGGGTTAGGGTTAGGGTTAGGGTTAGGGTTAGGGTTAGGGTTAGGGTTAGGGTTAGGGTTAGGGTTAGGGTTAGGGTTAGGGTTAGGGTTAGGGTTAGGGTTAGGGTTAGGGTTAGGGTTAGGGTTAGGGTTAGGGTTAGGGTTAGGGTTAGGGTTAGGGTTAGGGTTAGGGTTAGGGTTAGGGTTAGGGTTAGGGTTAGGGTTAGGGTTAGGGTTAGGGTTAGGGTTAGGGTTAGGGTTAGGGTTAGGGTTAGGGTTAGGGTTAGGGTTAGGGTTAGGGTTAGGGTTAGGGTTAGGGTTAGGGTTAGGGTTAGGGTTAGGGTTAGGGTTAGGGTTAGGGTTAGGGTTAGGGTTAGGGTTAGGGTTAGGGTTAGGGTTAGGGTTAGGGTTAGGGTTAGGGTTAGGGTTAGGGTTAGGGTTAGGGTTAGGGTTAGGGTTAGGGTTAGGGTTAGGGTTAGGGTTAGGGTTAGGGTTAGGGTTAGGGTTAGGGTTAGGGTTAGGGTTAGGGTTAGGGTTAGGGTTAGGGTTAGGGTTAGGGTTAGGGTTAGGGTTAGGGTTAGGGTTAGGGTTAGGGTTAGGGTTAGGGTTAGGGTTAGGGTTAGGGTTAGGGTTAGGGTTAGGGTTAGGGTTAGGGTTAGGGTTAGGGTTAGGGTTAGGGTTAGGGTTAGGGTTAGGGTTAGGGTTAGGGTTAGGGTTAGGGTTAGGGTTAGGGTTAGGGTTAGGGTTAGGGTTAGGGTTAGGGTTAGGGTTAGGGTTAGGGTTAGGGTTAGGGTTAGGGTTAGGGTTAGGGTTAGGGTTAGGGTTAGGGTTAGGGTTAGGGTTAGGGTTAGGGTTAGGGTTAGGGTTAGGGTTAGGGTTAGGGTTAGGGTTAGGGTTAGGGTTAGGGTTAGGGTTAGGGTTAGGGTTAGGGTTAGGGTTAGGGTTAGGGTTAGGGTTAGGGTTAGGGTTAGGGTTAGGGTTAGGGTTAGGGTTAGGGTTAGGGTTAGGGTTAGGGTTAGGGTTAGGGTTAGGGTTAGGGTTAGGGTTAGGGTTAGGGTTAGGGTTAGGGTTAGGGTTAGGGTTAGGGTTAGGGTTAGGGTTAGGGTTAGGGTTAGGGTTAGGGTTAGGGTTAGGGTTAGGGTTAGGGTTAGGGTTAGGGTTAGGGTTAGGGTTAGGGTTAGGGTTAGGGTTAGGGTTAGGGTTAGGGTTAGGGTTAGGGTTAGGGTTAGGGTTAGGGTTAGGGTTAGGGTTAGGGTTAGGGTTAGGGTTAGGGTTAGGGTTAGGGTTAGGGTTAGGGTTAGGGTTAGGGTTAGGGTTAGGGTTAGGGTTAGGGTTAGGGTTAGGGTTAGGGTTAGGGTTAGGGTTAGGGTTAGGGTTAGGGTTAGGGTTAGGGTTAGGGTTAGGGTTAGGGTTAGGGTTAGGGTTAGGGTTAGGGTTAGGGTTAGGGTTAGGGTTAGGGTTAGGGTTAGGGTTAGGGTTAGGGTTAGGGTTAGGGTTAGGGTTAGGGTTAGGGTTAGGGTTAGGGTTAGGGTTAGGGTTAGGGTTAGGGTTAGGGTTAGGGTTAGGGTTAGGGTTAGGGTTAGGGTTAGGGTTAGGGTTAGGGTTAGGGTTAGGGTTAGGGTTAGGGTTAGGGTTAGGGTTAGGGTTAGGGTTAGGGTTAGGGTTAGGGTTAGGGTTAGGGTTAGGGTTAGGGTTAGGGTTAGGGTTAGGGTTAGGGTTAGGGTTAGGGTTAGGGTTAGGGTTAGGGTTAGGGTTAGGGTTAGGGTTAGGGTTAGGGTTAGGGTTAGGGTTAGGGTTAGGGTTAGGGTTAGGGTTAGGGTTAGGGTTAGGGTTAGGGTTAGGGTTAGGGTTAGGGTTAGGGTTAGGGTTAGGGTTAGGGTTAGGGTTAGGGTTAGGGTTAGGGTTAGGGTTAGGGTTAGGGTTAGGGTTAGGGTTAGGGTTAGGGTTAGGGTTAGGGTTAGGGTTAGGGTTAGGGTTAGGGTTAGGGTTAGGGTTAGGGTTAGGGTTAGGGTTAGGGTTAGGGTTAGGGTTAGGGTTAGGGTTAGGGTTAGGGTTAGGGTTAGGGTTAGGGTTAGGGTTAGGGTTAGGGTTAGGGTTAGGGTTAGGGTTAGGGTTAGGGTTAGGGTTAGGGTTAGGGTTAGGGTTAGGGTTAGGGTTAGGGTTAGGGTTAGGGTTAGGGTTAGGGTTAGGGTTAGGGTTAGGGTTAGGGTTAGGGTTAGGGTTAGGGTTAGGGTTAGGGTTAGGGTTAGGGTTAGGGTTAGGGTTAGGGTTAGGGTTAGGGTTAGGGTTAGGGTTAGGGTTAGGGTTAGGGTTAGGGTTAGGGTTAGGGTTAGGGTTAGGGTTAGGGTTAGGGTTAGGGTTAGGGTTAGGGTTAGGGTTAGGGTTAGGGTTAGGGTTAGGGTTAGGGTTAGGGTTAGGGTTAGGGTTAGGGTTAGGGTTAGGGTTAGGGTTAGGGTTAGGGTTAGGGTTAGGGTTAGGGTTAGGGTTAGGGTTAGGGTTAGGGTTAGGGTTAGGGTTAGGGTTAGGGTTAGGGTTAGGGTTAGGGTTAGGGTTAGGGTTAGGGTTAGGGTTAGGGTTAGGGTTAGGGTTAGGGTTAGGGTTAGGGTTAGGGTTAGGGTTAGGGTTAGGGTTAGGGTTAGGGTTAGGGTTAGGGTTAGGGTTAGGGTTAGGGTTAGGGTTAGGGTTAGGGTTAGGGTTAGGGTTAGGGTTAGGGTTAGGGTTAGGGTTAGGGTTAGGGTTAGGGTTAGGGTTAGGGTTAGGGTTAGGGTTAGGGTTAGGGTTAGGGTTAGGGTTAGGGTTAGGGTTAGGGTTAGGGTTAGGGTTAGGGTTAGGGTTAGGGTTAGGGTTAGGGTTAGGGTTAGGGTTAGGGTTAGGGTTAGGGTTAGGGTTAGGGTTAGGGTTAGGGTTAGGGTTAGGGTTAGGGTTAGGGTTAGGGTTAGGGTTAGGGTTAGGGTTAGGGTTAGGGTTAGGGTTAGGGTTAGGGTTAGGGTTAGGGTTAGGGTTAGGGTTAGGGTTAGGGTTAGGGTTAGGGTTAGGGTTAGGGTTAGGGTTAGGGTTAGGGTTAGGGTTAGGGTTAGGGTTAGGGTTAGGGTTAGGGTTAGGGTTAGGGTTAGGGTTAGGGTTAGGGTTAGGGTTAGGGTTAGGGTTAGGGTTAGGGTTAGGGTTAGGGTTAGGGTTAGGGTTAGGGTTAGGGTTAGGGTTAGGGTCCCCGATTAGGGTTAGGGTTAGGGTTAGGGTTAGGGTTAGGGTTAGGGTTAGGGTTAGGGTTAGGGTTAGGGTTAGGGTTAGGGTTAGGGTTAGGGTTAGGGTTAGGGTTAGGGTTAGGGTTAGGGTTAGGGTTAGGGTTAGGGTTAGGGTTAGGGTTAGGGTTAGGGTTAGGGTTAGGGTTAGGGTTAGGGTTAGGGTTAGGGTTAGGGTTAGGGTTAGGGTTAGGGTTAGGGTTAGGGTTAGGGTTAGGGTTAGGGTTAGGGTTAGGGTTAGGGTTAGGGTTAGGGTTAGGGTTAGGGTTAGGGTTAGGGTTAGGGTTAGGGTTAGGGTTAGGGTTAGGGTTAGGGTTAGGGTTAGGGTTAGGGTTAGGGTTAGGGTTAGGGTTAGGGTTAGGGTTAGGGTTAGGGTTAGGGTTAGGGTTAGGGTTAGGGTTAGGGTTAGGGTTAGGGTTAGGGTTAGGGTTAGGGTTAGGGTTAGGGTTAGGGTTAGGGTTAGGGTTAGGGTTAGGGTTAGGGTTAGGGTTAGGGTTAGGGTTAGGGTTAGGGTTAGGGTTAGGGTTAGGGTTAGGGTTAGGGTTAGGGTTAGGGTTAGGGTTAGGGTTAGGGTTAGGGTTAGGGTTAGGGTTAGGGTTAGGGTTAGGGTTAGGGTTAGGGTTAGGGTTAGGGTTAGGGTTAGGGTTAGGGTTAGGGTTAGGGTTAGGGTTAGGGTTAGGGTTAGGGTTAGGGTTAGGGTTAGGGTTAGGGTTAGGGTTAGGGTTAGGGTTAGGGTTAGGGTTAGGGTTAGGGTTAGGGTTAGGGTTAGGGTTAGGGTTAGGGTTAGGGTTAGGGTTAGGGTTAGGGTTAGGGTTAGGGTTAGGGTTAGGGTTAGGGTTAGGGTTAGGGTTAGGGTTAGGGTTAGGGTTAGGGTTAGGGTTAGGGTTAGGGTTAGGGTTAGGGTTAGGGTTAGGGTTAGGGTTAGGGTTAGGGTTAGGGTTAGGGTTAGGGTTAGGGTTAGGGTTAGGGTTAGGGTTAGGGTTAGGGTTAGGGTTAGGGTTAGGGTTAGGGTTAGGGTTAGGGTTAGGGTTAGGGTTAGGGTTAGGGTTAGGGTTAGGGTTAGGGTTAGGGTTAGGGTTAGGGTTAGGGTTAGGGTTAGGGTTAGGGTTAGGGTTAGGGTTAGGGTTAGGGTTAGGGTTAGGGTTAGGGTTAGGGTTAGGGTTAGGGTTAGGGTTAGGGTTAGGGTTAGGGTTAGGGTTAGGGTTAGGGTTAGGGTTAGGGTTAGGGTTAGGGTTAGGGTTAGGGTTAGGGTTAGGGTTAGGGTTAGGGTTAGGGTTAGGGTTAGGGTTAGGGTTAGGGTTAGGGTTAGGGTTAGGGTTAGGGTTAGGGTTAGGGTTAGGGTTAGGGTTAGGGTTAGGGTTAGGGTTAGGGTTAGGGTTAGGGTTAGGGTTAGGGTTAGGGTTAGGGTTAGGGTTAGGGTTAGGGTTAGGGTTAGGGTTAGGGTTAGGGTTAGGGTTAGGGTTAGGGTTAGGGTTAGGGTTAGGGTTAGGGTTAGGGTTAGGGTTAGGGTTAGGGTTAGGGTTAGGGTTAGGGTTAGGGTTAGGGTTAGGGTTAGGGTTAGGGTTAGGGTTAGGGTTAGGGTTAGGGTTAGGGTTAGGGTTAGGGTTAGGGTTAGGGTTAGGGTTAGGGTTAGGGTTAGGGTTAGGGTTAGGGTTAGGGTTAGGGTTAGGGTTAGGGTTAGGGTTAGGGTTAGGGTTAGGGTTAGGGTTAGGGTTAGGGTTAGGGTTAGGGTTAGGGTTAGGGTTAGGGTTAGGGTTAGGGTTAGGGTTAGGGTTAGGGTTAGGGTTAGGGTTAGGGTTAGGGTTAGGGTTAGGGTTAGGGTTAGGGTTAGGGTTAGGGTTAGGGTTAGGGTTAGGGTTAGGGTTAGGGTTAGGGTTAGGGTTAGGGTTAGGGTTAGGGTTAGGGTTAGGGTTAGGGTTAGGGTTAGGGTTAGGGTTAGGGTTAGGGTTAGGGTTAGGGTTAGGGTTAGGGTTAGGGTTAGGGTTAGGGTTAGGGTTAGGGTTAGGGTTAGGGTTAGGGTTAGGGTTAGGGTTAGGGTTAGGGTTAGGGTTAGGGTTAGGGTTAGGGTTAGGGTTAGGGTTAGGGTTAGGGTTAGGGTTAGGGTTAGGGTTAGGGTTAGGGTTAGGGTTAGGGTTAGGGTTAGGGTTAGGGTTAGGGTTAGGGTTAGGGTTAGGGTTAGGGTTAGGGTTAGGGTTAGGGTTAGGGTTAGGGTTAGGGTTAGGGTTAGGGTTAGGGTTAGGGTTAGGGTTAGGGTTAGGGTTAGGGTTAGGGTTAGGGTTAGGGTTAGGGTTAGGGTTAGGGTTAGGGTTAGGGTTAGGGTTAGGGTTAGGGTTAGGGTTAGGGTTAGGGTTAGGGTTAGGGTTAGGGTTAGGGTTAGGGTTAGGGTTAGGGTTAGGGTTAGGGTTAGGGTTAGGGTTAGGGTTAGGGTTAGGGTTAGGGTTAGGGTTAGGGTTAGGGTTAGGGTTAGGGTTAGGGTTAGGGTTAGGGTTAGGGTTAGGGTTAGGGTTAGGGTTAGGGTTAGGGTTAGGGTTAGGGTTAGGGTTAGGGTTAGGGTTAGGGTTAGGGTTAGGGTTAGGGTTAGGGTTAGGGTTAGGGTTAGGGTTAGGGTTAGGGTTAGGGTTAGGGTTAGGGTTAGGGTTAGGGTTAGGGTTAGGGTTAGGGTTAGGGTTAGGGTTAGGGTTAGGGTTAGGGTTAGGGTTAGGGTTAGGGTTAGGGTTAGGGTTAGGGTTAGGGTTAGGGTTAGGGTTAGGGTTAGGGTTAGGGTTAGGGTTAGGGTTAGGGTTAGGGTTAGGGTTAGGGTTAGGGTTAGGGTTAGGGTTAGGGTTAGGGTTAGGGTTAGGGTTAGGGTTAGGGTTAGGGTTAGGGTTAGGGTTAGGGTTAGGGTTAGGGTTAGGGTTAGGGTTAGGGTTAGGGTTAGGGTTAGGGTTAGGGTTAGGGTTAGGGTTAGGGTTAGGGTTAGGGTTAGGGTTAGGGTTAGGGTTAGGGTTAGGGTTAGGGTTAGGGTTAGGGTTAGGGTTAGGGTTAGGGTTAGGGTTAGGGTTAGGGTTAGGGTTAGGGTTAGGGTTAGGGTTAGGGTTAGGGTTAGGGTTAGGGTTAGGGTTAGGGTTAGGGTTAGGGTTAGGGTTAGGGTTAGGGTTAGGGTTAGGGTTAGGGTTAGGGTTAGGGTTAGGGTTAGGGTTAGGGTTAGGGTTAGGGTTAGGGTTAGGGTTAGGGTTAGGGTTAGGGTTAGGGTTAGGGTTAGGGTTAGGGTTAGGGTTAGGGTTAGGGTTAGGGTTAGGGTTAGGGTTAGGGTTAGGGTTAGGGTTAGGGTTAGGGTTAGGGTTAGGGTTAGGGTTAGGGTTAGGGTTAGGGTTAGGGTTAGGGTTAGGGTTAGGGTTAGGGTTAGGGTTAGGGTTAGGGTTAGGGTTAGGGTTAGGGTTAGGGTTAGGGTTAGGGTTAGGGTTAGGGTTAGGGTTAGGGTTAGGGTTAGGGTTAGGGTTAGGGTTAGGGTTAGGGTTAGGGTTAGGGTTAGGGTTAGGGTTAGGGTTAGGGTTAGGGTTAGGGTTAGGGTTAGGGTTAGGGTTAGGGTTAGGGTTAGGGTTAGGGTTAGGGTTAGGGTTAGGGTTAGGGTTAGGGTTAGGGTTAGGGTTAGGGTTAGGGTTAGGGTTAGGGTTAGGGTTAGGGTTAGGGTTAGGGTTAGGGTTAGGGTTAGGGTTAGGGTTAGGGTTAGGGTTAGGGTTAGGGTTAGGGTTAGGGTTAGGGTTAGGGTTAGGGTTAGGGTTAGGGTTAGGGTTAGGGTTAGGGTTAGGGTTAGGGTTAGGGTTAGGGTTAGGGTTAGGGTTAGGGTTAGGGTTAGGGTTAGGGTTAGGGTTAGGGTTAGGGTTAGGGTTA